>NW_026616158.1:0-29280 GCF_000801105.2 Raphanus sativus
GATCTATGCTTAATGGATATATTCAAAAGTACTGTCAAGATATGTTTGAAAAGAGAAGAAATCAGACAGGCTTTTCTGCAGTGCTGCTGTTAGGAAATCAAGTACATGTCTGGTTCTGCTAAGTAATGAGGATGAGTTATGATTCATGGGCACCAAGCAGGAGTTTGAAGAAGAAGAGTAACACGAATTCTGCTTGTACATCATCTTAATTCAGGAACATCAGTTGTCACACGTGAAATATCTTGCTCAGAATTGCTACAACATCAACAAGCGACTGTTTTGTGCATACAACAGGCGCAGATCATGTGCTATTGGCGACAGCGGTGTCTGGTTGATGTCAGGATAGCCGATTCTAAGTGATTGTCATTTATGATGGCTCTTTTTATTATTAAAGAAGTTTGAGTCATATATTCTCTTTTCTTGGAAGCGAGGCAGTCAGTTTTTCACAGACTTTATGATGGCTAAAGGTGTTCAACTTGGGGTTCTACTTGAATAAGGATGTTTATGATGCCGTACTGGTTGCTTGAATGTCACTTACTAGTTTAACGAAGTCAAAGAAGCTAGACTGAGACCATATGCATGTTTGGAATGAACGTTATAAATTTATGAGAAAGGAGAGTATCAAGACGTCAGATTTACATCTTGGATGGTTATGGGCTTCATAATGACTGAAAGAAAACTTGATGCAATTCTGATGACATGTGTTTCATAGAGACAAGGTCATGGGTTCACGTATTCTTGAACACGTTACAGGAGAGTATACCGGCTCTGTTTAGTTTGGAGAATGCTGTGAAGTTACATGCAACCGAAGATCATTGTGGTTCATGAGAAACGAGACTGGTCGCAAGTTGCTTTGATGAGCTGATCTACAATAGATGCATGAAATAAATGGAAGACAGAGATTCAGAGGGTACTGGTTGTTGTGAACTTCTGCAAATTTTTTAAGATTAAAGCAAAGAAAATATTGTTCAGCCAATGTACCAGTGACTGAAACAGAAGATTAGCAAGAGTTGTTACATTGCCTTTCATGGTTGATTCAGATCAAGTTTGCATCAAAGATGCTGGTGATAAGATGAGAAATCTGAAAATTACTTGTAGACATCTGATTTTGGATATTTTTTTTCAAACAGAGCGAGATACATGCTTCAATTAAAACTGATGTGCCGATGCAAAGGGAGGCAAAAAAGAAACTGCATGTCAAATGTGATGTTCACCTATGGGATAAAGCTGTAGAAGATAAGAATCAAGATTTAGGTAAGCAAAAGCATGGTGATGTGATGATTCAGAGAATTTAAGGGTCATGGACTTTATTAGTGGGTGTTTCAAAGTGCTGGATCAGATTGAAATCTCGTGTCAGGCTTTTCGATTTTGCTATTTTGAGAATGAACGGTAGGAAGCCACTATTCTGAGATTATTTATCATGTGTTTTCAAGATATGTCCGTACAGAGATTGTGGTGAACAGTGAGGAGTTATGTTTGGAGGACATACAAGCATAGAGCAGGAAATTGTATGGGAAAATTGCCAAAAGAGAACAAAAAAACAAGGTTGTTGTCCCCTTGGTATAAATCCTTTTTTGACCAATTTTTCTCCTTTTTACCCTTTGAATTTCTGAAAACTAATAAAATAAATAGTTTTGTGAATCAAAAAAAATATTAAAAATATAAACAATTAATAAAACACCTATATACACATGCTGGTATTTTTTGTTTTCTCAAAAAGTTCATAAATAAAAATTTGAAAATACGTTCTACTAAAGGTAGAAAGTGCCTTCTACGGAAAATGGTATAGTAGAAAGCGATTTCTAAAATAAATACGTTCATCTACTATTTTTAGAACGTACATTCTACTATTTATTAATTTTCTATAATATGTGGAATACGCATTCTACTAATCCCAAAGCTTCTACTTTTTGTCCGGAAGCATCTTCTACTTTTATTGAATATTCTAAATTTTGCGGAACGTGTTTTCTAAAGTTTACTCTTCCTTCTACTAAAACTAGAAAGCGTGTTCTGGAATTTTGTCAATCTTCTAAACTTTTAGAAGGCACCTTCTACGGATAAGATTACCTGATTTTTGCGAAAATTAATGAAAATTTCAGTTAAGGAAATATTCTAAAAATCTCCTAAAAATATTCTAACTTCCTAAAACGTGATATTTTCGATTTTGGTTGTCAAAAAAAAAAAAACGATTCTCACCTTTCTTCTCCATCAATCTATGGTTTCTCCATAGCTTTTCTTTTGATTTTTTTCACAAACTCTTCTTCTCTATGATGCATATCTATACCACATGTGGTTTTTGGAATTTAGCAACTACTGGATGGGTTTTTGCTGCTGATGACAAAGGGGCTAGGCTACAGTTATTGGAATCAAATTCTACTTTAGAGGATTTAAAAAGAATGGTTGTGGAGGATTTTGATATGGAAGAAGATAGCTTAGCCGATTTGGAGTTCAGTTATCTACCTACCGAGTTGATCAATACACCAACTTCTCCACCTGTGATAATTGCAAACGATCGTCAGCTTAAGAATTTTGTTGGCTATGTTAAAAAGAATGTTTCTACTCAGTTGTGTGTAACATCTAAAGCCAAGGCTCAGAATCCGAATGAAGCAGACTTTGATCTTAACAACTCGCCAGCTGATTCAAGTGCTGATGAAGAGGACAGCCACTCGTTGAACAGAAGGGACGAGTCAGCTCCTGTGTTTGCTGAGACGCAGAGGAAGGAAAAGAAAGAGAAGTCGGAAGCAGTCGAAGTTGATGAGGATGGCTATGATGCTGATACTGTGATCTCTGAAAAAGAGAACATAGATAATATGTCAAAGTATTCTCTGCTCCATGTTGTTAAGAAGGGACAATATTTTGAGAACAAGACTTTGCTGAAGGCGACTTTCGAGATATGTGCAATGAAGCATAACTTTGACTATCAGGTTATCAAAACGGATAGGAAAGTTTGGTATGTTAGATGTGCGGATGATGCATGCAATTGGAGTGTTCGAGCAGAGTGTTTGAAGGATTCTACATTTTTTATGATCAAGAAGTATGTTGGTCAACATACATGCGCACCTTCAAGCAAAAGCAAAGCTGGTAAGACTGCCTCGGCAAAAACTATAGGCAGTCTGATTATGCATAAGTATGAAGGGGTCAAGGAAGGGCCAAAATGTAATGATATCATACATATTATGCGTGGTGATCATGGATGTGAGATCTCCAAATCATTGGCATGGGATGCTCGTGAATATGCGATCAATGCAGTAAGAGGTATTCCAGAGAGAAGCTATGGGAAAATACCAAAATACTTGCACATGCTGCGAGAGGCTAATCCGGGTACACACTTTGCTTATGAGATGGACGGGAAAGGGAGGTTTCGGTACCTGTTTATTGCGTTTGGGCAATCTATACGAGGATTTAATAGCGTCATGAGGCAGGTTATTGTGATCGATGGGACTTTTTTGAAGAATAAATACAAAGGAGTTTTACTCGTTGCAACTGCTCTAGATGGAAATTCTAATTTGTATCCTATTGCATTTGGAGTAGTCGACTCAGAGAATGATCGTTCTTGGCAATGGTTTTTGACACAGCTCAAGGTTCTCATTGCTGATAATCTTCATTTGGCTTTTATTTCTGACAGACATGGGTCCATCGTTAAGGCACTTGAGAAGGTGTATCCCTCTGCTAGACATGGTATCTGTATTCATCATTTGTTGAATAATGTGGTGACACATTATCATGGGAAAGGACTTGTTGGGTTGGTTTCAAAGGCATCAAAGAGTTATAGAGTTGCTGATTTTGAGAAGACATTTGCTAATGTGTGTAATATCAGTCCGGCTATTGGAAAATACCTACGAGATGCTGATGTGCAGAAATGGGCTAGATGTCAATTCCCTGGATACCGATACGACCTAAGGACAACTAACCCTGCTGAATCTATCAACTCTGCTTTGCGTTCACCGAGAGAGTTTCCAATCATTCCTTTGTTGGACAGTATCAGGGAAATGTTGACACGTTGGTTTTATAAGCGTAAGAAACTGATTTCAAGGCATAATCATCCTCTGACCAAAGATGTGGAGAAAAAGATAGCTAGGAGAACCAGGAAATGCGCCACATTTGAAGTTTACCCTGTCAGTGATGGTCGATTACTTGTTAGAGGTGATCTGTTCGACTGCTTGGTTGATTTGGATAGACGGACTTGCTCATGTGGAAAGTACAATCTTTTGAAGATCCCTTGTAGGCACGCAATTAAAGCTGGTTTTTATGTTGGAAGACAGCCACACACATTGACTGATTTTATGTACACAACAGATGCTTGGAGAGAAGCTTATGATGAAAGCATAAATCCTATTGATGTTCCTGAGGATTCTTGGTCTGTACCAGAAGAAGTTAAGAAAGTCATTGTGCTACCACCAGAGACAAGAAAATCTGCTGGAAGAAATAGAAAACGCAGATATGAAACTGTTGAAGACAAACTTCGATCATCGCAAACATCGCAAAACAAGAAGGCTCGCACTTGTAGTAGATGTCATAATAGTGGACATAACAGAGCAACTTGCAAAGTACCAATATAGCCAGACCCAAATGGTAAGGATCACCTTATATATCCTCTATTCATTTTCGATTTATATGTGTCTCATATAAGGTTTTTTCTGTTACAGGTTGCTTATCATGGTCAGCTTATTTCGAAGTGGATTCTTATCATGGTTTCAGTTGTATTTTGATTCTAAAACTTTCGACTCTGTTTTCATTTTGATATGTTGTTGTGCGTTGCTATTCTTTTCTTATGGTGTTTTCAGTTTCTGACTCTTGTTTTTTAAGCTAAGTACTTCTCCAATTATATGTGTCTCATCTTTGATTCGTTGAACAAAATTAAAACAAAACACAGAGAAACAACAGTGTGTCTCCGAACCATAGAATATCCATCTTGAGTTAGTAAACGATACCCTAAAGATACCTAAACAGGGTCTAGTTTAGGGTATCTTTAGTGTTTCGTTACGGTCTTCTTTAGGGTATCGTTAGTGTTTCGTATCGTTTAGTGTATATTTAGGGTATTGTTTAGGGTATCTTTAGGGTATCGTTTAGGTATATTTAGGGTATTGTTTAGGATATCTTTAGGGTATCGTTTAGGGTATGTTTAGGGTTTAGCATTCTTATAACGAAACAAACCTTAAAAAAAACAGAATAAAAAACCAAACTTTTTAGATTAGATTAAACATTCATCCTACATACTTAAAATTAGGAAAACATATGAAAACTTATACATTAGATGAAGCATCCTTGTTCCTAAAAATAAACTAAAACAAGTAGTTCCTGGTCATTCTCACAGAATCTCTTGGTATGTCGAAGATAGACACGCTGGAGGTTTATACTTTGACATCCTGTCAACTAGTTCCTGGTCATTAGCTGCTTCCCAAAGATCCCACAGCAGTCTGTGTCGAGCTTCCTGGATGTTATCATCATTCACCAATAGCCATGATGTGAGTGAAAACAGGATCTTTCTTCACATCATCATAGTCTGTAGGCATAGCTATCTTCAGATCCCTGATGAGTTCCATGCGGCAGCAGTTGTTGATCTTCTCGACCTGAGGTTCAAGACCCTCTGCAAACAGTCGCTTAGGTAGCTCTGGCTCCATATCTACAGAGAAAAAAAATTATATTATTCAAAACCTTATACAGACAACTTCACACATTCACAAACAAAATCAATGCACCAAAAATTCAAATTGATAATCATGTACAACTTGTGATATCCAAATGCCATTTTTAAATATCAGAAACCTAAATGAGTTACTTGTCTCTCACCTAATGTAGCTCCAAGAGAGAATCGGCTACAAGGCAGGGCCAAAAAGATAACCACCCCCTAGCTAGCTGCAGAAAACAAATCAGAACAAAGATAAAAAAGCATGAGTATCCGTCCCATCTTGCAACTAAGAAAATGAGTTAACAAATACAACAACAACACTATTATTTCTAACAATCGAATATGCAAAAAGGAACCCGAGGAAGACAAACACATAGCAACAACAACCCTTATCATTTGACCAACAAGCTAAGAGAAAGGTTCTTCTTTACGAGAACAGAGACAACAACTTCACACATACAAAAATAAGGTTACCAAAACCATATCAATTCACATAACTTAAACAAATTCAAATGTCTTCCAATTCACAATGGAAATCTTTCATATAATCTGTTAACAACCATAAAAAGAGACAGTTCAGACATAACACAAGAGATATCAAGACTCAAGCAACAACGACTAAGACAAGCCAAGAACCCGATTCACAAACAAAATCAATATACCAAACTTAAACAAGTAAAGAACCCGATTCCTTCAATCTTTTCACATAATGGTTAACAAAACCATATGAATTCACACAGACAAATGCCACAACGCAACGGATCGAGGAGAAGAAGGAGAAATTATTGATACCTTATATGCTAGCAATGTTGGAGAAAGAGAGAGGCGGAGAGGGTGAAGACAAACTCGATTTCACCAATCACCAATAGAAGCTCCAAATTGCCTTTGACTTCGTCGAGAGAGAGGCTGAGAAAAGTATTACAACATTCAGACAAGAAAGAGACGGGTCAGACATAACAAATCAATGCCAACAACTGTCAAAATCGAAAACAAAAAAAAAAACAAAATCAGAGATAGTTTCTAGTTTCTAGGTTTAATCTTAAACAAGTTCAAATGTCTTTCATATAACAACCCATATCAATTCATATAATCTTCACACATACAACAACCCATATCAATTCACAAACTTAAACAAGTTCAAATGTCTTCCAATTCACAAAGAAAATCTTTCATATAATCTGTTAACAACCATAAAAAGAGACAGATCCAATATATGTATAGTTCATCCATGTATCACAATTAACCAATTAACCAGTTCATCCAAGTTCCCATTTGAGTCAAAACAGTAAAAAAAATAAGAGCAATACCGGAGAGAGGCAGAGAGGCGGATGCGGAGAGGCGGAGAGACGGACAGACGGAGAGGCGGAGCGCGGAGAGGCCGAGAGACGGAGACACAGAGGCGCGGAGAGGCGGAGAGGCGGACAGCCGGAGAAAGAGAGAGACGGAGAGGCGGAGAAAGAGAGAGATGGAGAGGGAGAGAGGCGGAGAGACGGTTCGCTCAGTCACACCGGAGATAGAGAGAGCCAGAGAGACGGAGATGAAACCGGCGAGAAGCAGAGAGCCGGAGAAGCTTGGAGAAGGCGACGGAACCGGAGATAGAGAGAGCCAGAGAGGCGGAGAGAAGCACCAGAGATAGAGAGAGCAGAGGTGGAGAGTCACCGGAGATGGCGACTTAGGGTTTGCTCGCGAAAGACAAAGAGAAGAGAGGCGGAAGAAACGAGAAGAATGAAAATATATTAAGGGTTCATTATTTTTTTAACAGTTTTATTCTTTTTTTTTTTTTTTGCTTACTAAAAGCTTTTTTAAAACTTTTTTCAATATAATTAATTTATGATTTAATTAATCTCGTTTTATATACTTATTAAATCACTTAATGAAAGGTTAATTTTGGGATTATGAAAAAATTTATACCATTAGGACAACAATGAGATTGATTTATACCAAGGGGACAACAACCTTATTTTTTGTCTCTTTTGGCAATTTTCCCAAATTGTATCGATGGATGTTGGGGGTCAAAAACGGTTATCTCGAAAATCAACGGCTAAGTCTATTTGTCATACGGAAGTATAAGGAGAAACGGGAAATGATCTAAGTTTGGATAGGTCCGAACGACGAAGGAATCCGCCTTGAAACTTCAAAGAGCCCGTTCTCTCAAACCGTGAGGACCCAGAGAACGATCAAGATATCAAACGAAGCCCTCGTCGAGACGCACATGCTGGTCCTGGCCGCCGGCGTCTAGCCCCCGTGCTGGTCCTGGCCGCCGGCGGCTAAGCCCCCGTGCTGGTTCGGCCGCCGGGAAACTTCAAAGAACCCGTTCTCTCAAACCGTGAGGACCCAGAGAACGATCGAGATATCAAATCGAAGCCCTCGTCGAGACGCACATGCTGGTCCTGGCCGCCGGCGGCTAGCCCCCGTGCTGGTCCTGGCCGCCGGGCGGCTAAGCCCCGTGCTGGTTCGGCCGCCGGGAAACTTCAAAGAACCCGTTCTCTCAAACCGTGAGGACCCAGAGAACGATCGAGATATCAAATCGAAGCCCTCGTCGAGACGCACGTGCTGGTCCTGGCCCGGCGGCTAGCCCCCGTGCTGGTCCTGGCCGCCGGGCGGCTAAGCCCCGTGCTGGTTTCGCCGCCGGGAAACTTCAAAGAACCCGTTCTCTCAAACCGTGAGGACCCAGAAAACGATCAACATATCAAATCGAAGCCCTCGTCGAGACGCACGTGCTGGTCCGTAGCCGCCGGGCGGCTAGCCCCGTGCTGGCCGTGGCCGCCGGCGGCTAGCGCCCGTGCTGGCCGTGGCCGCCGGGCGGCTAGCCCGCGGGACCGTGGCCGCCGGCGGCTAGCGCCCGTGCTGGCCGTGGCCGCCGGGCGGCTAGCCCCGTGCTGGCCGTGGCCGCCGGCGGCTAGCGCCCGTGCTGGCCGTGGCCGCCGGGCAGCTAGCCCCGTGCTGGCCATGGCCGCCGGCGGCTAGCGCCCGTGCTGGCCGTGCCGCCGCGGCGGCTAGCCCCGTGCTGGCCGTGGCCGCCGGCGGCTAGCGCCCGTGCTGGCCATGGTCGCCGGGCGGCTAGCCCCGTGCTGGCTCGGGTCTTCGGATAACAATCTTTCGTACACGAATCCCAGTCCCCGGCCATCAGAAGTCTGTATTTCGAGTCTTTCCCAAGTCCTCGCAGGACGAATCATTGAGATTCCGCATACGAAACTCCGGTTCTTACTCCAATCTAGGACCGTCGGGAAAACTTCGGAAACTCGTAAGTATCGACAGGAAGGAAGATCTTAAATCCTTCGTACGAAACAGCGATGGTTATCTTAAGACACCACTCGTCTCAACTCTACGAACGAATGAAGAACTTCCGGAGAGATCGTAGAAAACCACGGAAGTCCTGGAAACGGCCCGAAGGGACCAAACACGATCGGACAGTCCGTTTACGATTATCTGAGATAGATACGACGATTTACGTTTATCTTTGCATAGCAAGATAAATGCTAAATTTCCGGAAGATAAATGTCAAGTTTCCCGATGAAAGCCGACGAAAATGGAAAGAAGCCCGCCTTGCGGCCCAGGAGGAGAATAACCGTCATAAGAAGGAGTATATAAAGGAGCTTTGGGAGAGGAAGAAAGGCAGAGCGAAAATCATTGAGAGAGCAAATCCGAAATTAGGGCAGATCCGAGATTTAGACTTAGAGAATCCTGCTAGCTTAGAGAACGTAGGACTTAGGTGGCCAGACTAGCAAGGCAGGACCTAGAACGTCCGGCCGCCCCTGTCCTACTTCCTTCACGTTAGCATATCTCTACTCCTCTCGAAAGATCCAACGATTAAGCTTTACTTAGAGTTCCGCACATAGAAACCCTAGGCGTTATTCTCGACACGCCCGTTTCTATGACAAACGCTCGTACTAGACGAACTCCGCCAGGCAGTTCGATCTCTTGTTCAAATCTTTCTAACTGAACTACGTCCGACTTGATCCTCGAAAGGGGTACGTAGGCAGCCTTTCTCAAGGTCAGTCCCAACTCTTAACAAAACCCTTGTTGTACTTAGAGTTCCGCACATAGAAACCCTAGGCATTATTCTCGACATGCCCGTTTCTATGACTAACGCTCGTACTAGACGAACTCCGCCAGGCAGTTCGATCTCTTGTTCAAACAACTCAACCGAACTACGTCCGACTTGATCTTCGAAAGGGAGAATCCGGACCTTCAGGGAAAGTTAGGTTTACTTAGCTTTCCTCCGATTTACTTAATAAAAATCGACAGTGCGAATTTCGGTTCTCACAGTTTGGCGCTAGAAGGAGGGGAGGTCGGATTCTCTTACTCAAAAACCTACGATTGGTAACAACAGCATGGCCACATCACCTGTCCGCAACATCGTGTCATTCGGGGATAGAGCAACGGCTGGTCAAGCCAAACCTCACAACGAACTCCTCGTTATCAGACTAACGATCCAGGACATCGACGTAGCGAGAATATTGGTCGACACCGGATGCTCGACAAATATTATATATAAAAACACCCTCGAGAGGATGGGAATCGACCTAAACGCTATCACGGACGATCCCAATCCGATAATCGGACTCTCAGGAAACATCACAATGACCCTCGGCTCGGTCGATCTCTCGGTCAGAGCCGGGAGCGTCACGAAGACGGTGGAATTTTTGGTAGTCGACGGTCCAGCAGCATATAACGCGATCGTCGGGACTCCGTGGTTAAATTCCATGCGAGCGATCCCCTCGACTTTCCATCTGTGCCTCAAATTTCCAACCCTCTCCGGAGTGGAAACAATACAAGGAGATCGTAAAGCGCCGCAAGTCTGCTTGGCCACTGGGTTAAAACGGAAAAACTCCGAGCCCGAAATTAAACCAAAAAAGCAAGCAACCCACGAACCAGCATCGCAGGACCCTCCAGAAATCTTCTGGCAATCGCAAAGAGCTGAGGTCCTAGAAGGGAAACGTGAGCCCACTTGCGAACCGGTAATTTCGGTCTGCCTCGACGAGACTAACCCAGAGCGGTGCGTGGAGATTGGAGCCAATCTCCGCGATCCGTTGAAAGCAGAACTCATCGCGTGTCTCAAGAAGAACCTTAACACGTTCGCTTGGACTGCGGAAGATATGCCGGGAATCGACATCAACATAACGAACACGAACACTCGTAAACCGAAGGAACCGAGCAGCCGACCCCGGCCTTGGCCGTAGACGCCGGGCGGCTAGCGCCCGTGCTGGCCGTGGCCGCCGGGCGGCTAGCCCCGTGCTGGCCGTGGCCGCCGGCGGCTAGCGCCCGTGCTGGCCATGGCCGCCGGGCGGCTAGCCCCGTGCTGGCCGTGGCCGCCGCGGCTAGCACCCGTGCTGGCCGTGGCCGCCGGGCGGCTAGCCCCGTGCTGGCCGTAGCCACCAGCGGCTAGCGTCCGTGCTGGCCGTGGCCGCCGGGCAGCTAGCCCCGTGCTGGCTCGGGTCTTCGGACAACAATCTCTGGTACACAAGTCCCAGGCCCCGGCCGTCAGAAATCTGTACTTCGAGTCTTTCCCAAAGTCCTCGCAGGACGAATCATTGAGATTCCGCGTACGAAACTCCGGTTCTTACTCCAAGCTAAGACCGTCGGAAACACTTCGGAAACTCGTAAGATATCAACGGGAAGGAAGATCTTAAATTCTTCGTACGAAACAGCGATGGTTATCTTAAGACACCACTCATCTCAACTCTACGAACGAATGAAGAACTTCCGAAGAAATCGTAGAAAACAACGGAAGTCCTAGAGACGGCCCGAAAGGGACCAAACGTGATCGGACAGTCCGTTTACGATTATCTAAGATAGATACGACGATTTACATTTATCTTTACGTAACAAGATAAATGCTAAGTTTCCCGAAGATTAATGTCAAGTTTCCCGATAAGTATGGAGGCCGACGAAAATCAGCGTTTCTAATGCTAAAATTCGATAACATTTTACGGAACACCTTTCGTAAAATAAATTCTCGAAAATATTTCACGAGACAGCTTTTGCATGATTAAACTCGACAACATTTTACAAAACAGTTTCCGTAAAATTAACTCGACAACATTTTGTGAAAAAACTCTCGTTAGATAAAAGCTCAACAATATTTTACGAAACATCATTCGTAAAGTATAATAAGATCGTAAGCTTCTTGACCTGACCAGTTCGCTCATAGCTTGACGAAACAAGAAGCCCCACTCGAGTGACATCTTGCCATTCGTTTTCACTTGTCTACCCACCTTAGCCTTCTTCGAGTTTCGCTACTTCTCCTCCCTTTGCTTCAACGATTCTGCAACGATTCTGCACTGTTCCTTCATGTTTCATCAAAAATCGATTCTCGATTCAGTATCGGACTTTTCGAAGACCTTTGACGATGAAACGGTAGAAGACAAAGAGGAACGGACATGAGGCAATCTCGAGTAATCAATGAGACTAAGGTACATCCGACTTAGAAAATTTTATCAAAGTTTTAATTTTTTCGTAGGAAAGGAATGGGAACGTCTTGTAAACTGCCGTAAAATTTAGGGAACTTAGAACCTAGGTGGATAGTCTAGCAAGATAAGTCTTAGGCATTTTCTTCCAGTTTCGTTCTATTGTTCCTTGACTGTTTAGGCAGAACGCGCAAACCGATCTAATCTCTCGAAAAACCGAGAAACGATCGCCGCGCATCCTTGGCATACTCTTTCCGCTTCCGTGAGACTAATGGCACGACGGAGAGCTACAAAATTAACGAAATAACCTTCGGTAAAACTTCATGAGTAACCCGAAGCAACTTTCGCCAAAAAACGAAACCTAAAGTGGAAAATCGTTTCGAAAAGCCATCACCCATAACTTGGAAAACTCCTCTATGATTGGCATGTCTATCTCGACGAACTCTATTCGGCCCTCGGCCAACTACGTCTTTCCATAAAGCCCGAACATGCACTCGACATCGCCATTAAGGACAATCGTCAACTAAACACGATCTTAACGGTAACACAAAGGGTCATGGACTGGTCTTTTACCAACGACTTCCTTGGCTAAACGGCTGAAGTCAGCCTCCATGCCGATCCACAATACTTAGCGACCACCGCTCCAACCGTGTAACGGCTAAAAAAACAATCCACGATTTGTCGTAAAACGTCAAACGGATATTATGCAAGCAGTTTGTCGTATAACCCAAAATCGGAAATCATACGATAACGAAACTTGATCCTAACAACCAAATGGTTAAACGGAAGATCTTAAACTTATCATCAAATCGATTAAGTTCTATACGCCCCATAAAACGCGGCACGAAAAGAAACGCTCGTAGCAAAGCTCCCAGAGCTATACGAGTCATTCTTACAAAAACAAATCTCAGAAGGCCAACACTTCACGAAACATAGTGAAGTTAGACGCTTCCCCCCTGGTAAAAATTTACGCGACCCTTCGGTCCTAAATCCTCAACACAATTCGCCAACTACTAAACGGCTGCGACAACGGATCCAGTATCCATAAAACGATTATCACATCCAGACACATGTCTCTCATCGCTTACACCTAAAATCGCTCGCTAAAAAGTAGCATACGGACCAAGCGACAAAATCACAATCCGAAGTGACTACTCGGATTCTATCCTAAACACTTGACGAAAGTATAAATCAAATCATAAGCGAAAGCCCATAATCCTCTTATGGCATGAGAAAAATAAAATCACAGCACTGCGAGACGTCGCTTCGTGCTCGGATAAACATTTTTCGATAACAAATTCATACGCCTTCAAAACGGCATCATTTCGTTGTTGCTGATCACAACAAACGAACTCTAACGTCCTAAACAGACAAGCCACCTAAGGGTAGGCTCTTTTACATCCGACAAGGATCCCATAGCGCGCTATACAAAAATCCAAATTTGGTTCAGCACTTCGTAAAGGAAGTAGCTCGATTCGTGCCCAGACAATCATATAAGCCGATACCACTTCGCGGATTTTAAAACGGTACGAATCAGGTTAAAATCACAAACAGGCAAAACGAAAGCCGATTTGTCATCGCACAGCCTCAGTCTGAGAGTAAACCTAGGTCTTGCCCTAAACCCAGCCTTGCTGGTATCTTAACATCTCATAGGCAAAGCGTCAACGACGCGAGATCCCAAAACTTGTCTCTTCACTCAAGTCTGTACGTTTTCACGAATTTTCGCGTAAATCGTAAACCGCAGGAAAATCTCGCTTTGTACAAACTACGGATACGGTGATCGTCAGGGAGGCAGGAATGAGACGACAACTCACACCCTGCCCCTCTAACTTCGACAAACAGAAGTTCTAAACGCAAAATATTTTATAAATGCATACCGCGAGTTCAATACAACGCCCTAAAAAGGGCAGGGACTCAAAGCCACCAACGGCCAGTCCCGAAATCATACATAATGGCCAACCAATGGCCGAAATGTAATCAAAATAAAAATCTCTAAAGGATGATAAACCTAGACGCTCCCCGGAGCATCACCTTCATCCTCAAAACTCACCCAAAGTAGGAACGGTCTCACCGTCGCCTCCATTGGTCGCACCACCACTGCATGTCTCATATGCGCCGGCTTCGCGATCCTTGACTGTGTGGTCCTGGTCCTCCGAACCCTCCGAATGCAGGACAAGGGTGCACACGGATTTCAGACCAGCAAGAATCGAGTCGAAGTTGAGCAACGAACTCACGGTCTTCCCGACGTCACGTTCAAGATCGCCAATCAAAGGTGATGTGGATTTCCGCAATGAAATACTCTTAGCCAAAAATTTCGATTTTCAACTCATAATCTTCCGCCCGCAAGATCGCTCCCGCATCTTGCATGCTGGGGGCTAACTGTTGGGGTCAAAAACGGTTATCTCGAAATCAACGGCTAAGTCTATTTGTCATACGGAAGTATAAGGAAGAAACGGGAAATGATCTAAGTTTGGATAGGCCGAACGACAAGGAATCCGCCTTGAAACTTCAAAGAGCCCGTTCTCTCAAACCGTGAGGACCCAGAGAACGATCAAGATATCAAATCGAAGCCCTCGTCGAGACGCACATGCTAGTCCTGGCCGCCGGCGGCTAGCCCCCGTTCTGGTCCTGGCCGCCGGGCGGCTAAGCCCCGTGCTGGTTCGGCCGCCGGGAAACTTCAAAGAACCGTTCTCTCAAACCGTGAGGACCCAGAGAACGATCGAGATATCAAATCGAAGCCCTCGTTGAGCCGCACATGCTGTCCTGGCCGCCGGCGGCTAGCCCCCGTGCTGGTCCTGGCCGCCGGGCGGCTAAGCCCCCGTGCTGGTTCGGCCGCCGGAAACTTCAAAGAACCCGTTCTCTCAAACCGTGAGGACCCAGAGAACGATCGAGATATCAAATCGAAGCCCTCGTCGAGACGCACGTGCTGGTCCTGGCCGCCGGCGGCTAGCCCCGTGCTGGTCTGGCCGCCGGGCGGCTAAGCCCCCGTGCTGGTTCGCCGCCGGGAAACTTCAAAGAACCCGTTCTCTCAAACGTGGGACCAGAAAACGATCAACATATCAAATCGAAGCCCTCGTCGAGACGCACGTGCTGGTCCGTAGCCGCCGGGCGGCTAGCCCCGTGCTGGCCGTGGCCGCCGGCGGCTAGCGCCCGTGCTGGCCGTGGCCGCCGGGCGGCTAGCCCCGCGCTGACCGTGGCCGCGGCGGCTAGCGCCCGTGCTGGCCGTGGCCGCCGGGCGGCTAGCCCCGTGCTGGCCGTGGCCGCCGGCGGCTAGCGCCCGTGCTGGCCGTGGCCGCCGGGCAGCTAGCCCCGTGCTGGCCATGGCCGCCGGCGGCTAGCGCCCGTGCTGGCCGTGGCCGCCGGGCGGCTAGCCCCGTGCTGGCCGTGGCCGCCGGCGGCTAGCGCCCGTGCTGGCCATGGTCGCCGGGCGGCTAGCCCCGTGCTGGCTCGGGTCTTCGGATAACAATCTTTCGTACACGAATCCCAGTCCCGGCCATCAGAAGTCTGTATTTCGAGTCTTTCCCAAGTCCTCGCAGGACGAATCATTGAGATTCCGCATACGAAACTCCGGTTCTTACTCCAATCTAGGACCGTCGGGAAAACTTCGGAACTCGTAAGGTATCGACAGGAAGGAAGATCTTAAATCCTTCGTACGAAACAGCGGATGGTTATCTTAAGACACCACTCGTCTCAACTCTACGAACGAATGAAGAACTTCCGGAGAGATCGTAGAAAACCACGGAAGTCCTGGAAACGGCCCGAAAGGGACCAAACACGATCGGACAGTCCGTTTACGATTATCTGAGATAGATACGACGATTTACGTTTATCTTTGCATAGCAAGATAAATGCTAAATTTCCGCGAAGATAAATGTCAAGTTTCCCGATGAAAGCGACGAAAATGGAAAGAAGCCCGCCTTGCGGCCCAGGAGGAGAATAGACCGTCATAAGAAGGAGTATATAAAGGAGCAGCGAAAAATCATTGAGAGAGCAAATCCGAAAATTAGGGCAGATCCGAGATTTAGACTTTAGAGAATTCCTGCTAGCTTAGAGAACGTAGGACTTAGGTGGCCAGACTAGCAAGGCAGGACCTAGAACGTCGGCCGCCCCTGTCCTACTTCCTTCACGTTAGCATATCTCTACTCCTCTCGGAAAGATCCAACGATTAAGCTTTACTTAGAGTTCCGCACATAGAAACCCTAGGCGTTATTCTCGACACGCCCGTTTCTATGACAAACGCTCGTACTAGACGAACTCCGCCAGGCAGTTCGATCTCTTGTTCAAATCTTTCTAACTGAACTACGTCCGACTTGATCCTCGAAAGGGGTACGTAGGCAGCCTTTCTCAAGGTCCAGTCCCAACTCTTAACAAAACCCTTGTTGTACTTAGAGTTCCGCACATAGAAACCCTAGGCATTATTCTCGACATGCCCGTTTCTATGACTAACGCTCGTACTAGACGAACTCCGCCAGGCAGTTCGATCTCTTGTTCAAACAACTCCAACCGAACTACGTCCGACTTGATCCTCGAAAGGGGTACGTAGGCAGCCTTCCATAAGGTCCAGTCTCAAATCTTAATAAAACCTTTCCGCATTTATTTGATCACTTGTCGTTGGTTGTCGCAGAGAATCCGGACCTTCAGGGAAAGTTAGGTTTACTTAGCTTTCCTCCGTTTTACTTAACTAAAATCGACAGTGCGAATTTCGGTTCCCACAATGGATGTGATAAAGACTAAACCAGAAGTTAAACACGAATTGGAAAATGAAAAATATTCTGATCTGAGATACTATGAGAAGCTTCAGTTATTTGTATGTTTGTTTTTAGCGGAGTTGTGCACTCAAGCAGGAAAAGAAGATATATATGAGATGTTCATAGAGATCAGGCTTAACTCATGGGGGTTTTAATGATATACTGGATATACAGACAAAGATGGAGCTTAAAGGATGTGAGATTAAATTAAGAGAGCATCTCATGTTTCATGCTTGTGACAAGAGTTTACAGAATTTAATGGTTGAGTATCAAACTAAGGTAAAAAGGAGGAGAATGAAGATGTTAGATCTTTTGAGTATTGAGATGATCTGATATGCAGTATTGTGTGTATGCTTGGATTCTAAAACACAGTCATCAAGAGAGAGATTGAAGATGTAATGCTGACTGGTTTGAGAAAACACATGTAGTAGTTTGTGTGCTAATCCATAAGTAGTGCATGAACTGGGACAGGAAGTCTTTCAGGAAGCTGAGCTATGAAGCGACTGCTGAAATACTTAAGTGAATGACATGGGGTAGACTTATACAAGTCAAGACGTGGCTGCTGAATTGAGAAATCATCTAAATAGTATATTTAAGATGAGGAAGAACTTCCTTATTCTTAAGAGAAGAAAAGAGAAAGATTGTATGGAGATCCTAAGTTTACGGTTTAGCAACCGAATAAATACTTGGAGACCGTCAAAGAAAAAAGTGTGCGCCTAGGGTATTCTTGAGAGAGGCATACATGTGTGTGGCATCGTCCTACCAGACAGATGGTGAGATCTGTTGGTGGTTTTTGTTGTAGAGAATTATGCTCTTCATAAGAACAATGAGTAGTTGTTGCTCTAACCATTGTAATCTAGATAAAATTGGTAGGCACAATTGTGTGATGGATACTATATAGCAATTGTAGGTTGCGGTATGTTTTAGTGAATGGTTTCTGGATGTGATCCCGGGGATGTAGGAAACGAATTCCGTTAACAAATCCCCTTAGTATTAAAATGGAAGCAAAAATAAAGAGTAACCTTTAAAGAGTACTATATTAACGAGTATGCCATTTTGACGATGTGGCGGTACGAGGTTCCTTCTCAGACGCTTTATGAAAAAAAGGCTTATTCACCTTAGGATATTACCGCTATTGCCATTGGAAAGACTTACATATTCGTATGTCCTTTATACATAGTTTCATGTCCGCATATGTATAAAAGGAAAGTAGTCAATTTCGGGATTCGAGTGTATGGTCCACATGATTATTTCATTCATTTCCACTTTCTATATTTTGAAATGATCTTTAAGAATATTTTGTAAATTTGTTGTGCATATGGAAATCGAATTTTGACTCATATTAAATAAAAAGTGAATTATGATCTTTTTATTTCGAATCGAATTTTGATTATTCTCTTCCTTTCCACTTTCTATATTTTGAAATGATCTTTACGAATATTTTCCAAAATTTGTTTTGCATATGGAAATCGAATTTTGACAAATATTAAATAGTGAATGAATTAGGAACTAATTAGATTCGTTTTTCCAATATTTGCATACGAAATTAGTCGCATTATTTTCACTTTCTATATATTTTGTTATAGAATCTCACTGTAAACTAGATCTATATATTTAAATGTCCAATTATTAAATTATGCACCATACATACTAATTACAAATTAACAGGTTCGTATAATAATCTATCTTCAAACATATTCACATCCCCTTAGTATTAAAACGGAAGAAAAAATAAAGAGTAACCTTTAAAGAGTACTATATTAACGAGTATGCCATTTTGACGATGTGGCGGTACGAGGTTCCTTCTCAGACGCTTTATGAAAAAGGCTTACTCACCTTAGAATATTACGGCTATTGCCATTGGACAGACTTACATATTCATATGTCCTTTATACATAGTTTCATGTCCGCATATGTATATAAGGAAAGTAGTCAATTTCGGGATTCGAGTGTATGGTCCACGTGATTATTTCATTCATTTCCACTTTCTATATTTTTGAAATGATCTTTAAGAAGATTTTGTAAATTTGTTGTGCATATGGAAATCGAATTTTGATTGATATTAAATAAAGAGTGAATTATGATCTTTTTATTTTGAAATCTAATTTTGATTATTCTCTTCCTTTCCACTTTCTATATTTTGAAATGATCTTTACGAACATTTTCCAAAATTTGTTTTGCATATGGAAATCGAATTTTGACAAATATTAAATAGTGAGTGAATTATGAACTAATTAGATTCGTTTTTCCAATATTTGCATACGAAATTAGTTGCATTCTTTTCACTTTCTATATATTTTGTTATAAGATCAGTAAATTAGGGATTACGAGTATATATTTTTCAAATAGTTGACCATTAAAAACAATAGTATACAATACGATTATTAAATTCCTGACTAAAGAATAAGGTTGGACAAAGTTGTCAGGATAAAGAACAACACAAGAAAAAACAATATGCAAGTTTTTAATTCTATAGTGAACTCATAGGGGACAATATCGATACAATTTTATTCCAAAGACAAAGTTTGTCTTATTTGAAGTTTTTTATAATTTGAATGAAAATAAATTATTATCCTTATAGCCAAATTAATTCCCGTCATTATCTTTTTGTGATCGCATCGGAAATTTAGGTTGTCATTTTCCTGTAAATATAATTTAAAGAATGAATGATATTATTGCAATCATAAAGTGGATAACTGTTATATACAGTTTGGTTTGATTGCATAAATCAGTTTGTGGAAATTGCCCATACAGTTAGTTACTAAATCAATCATTGATTACAATTTTATACAATTAAATATATTTCTGATTGCCCGTATTTATTATAATATATTTTAAATATATATTTGGCAACAACATTTATTTCGTGGCATTCACTCTCAATATCTTCTAAATATTTCTGGACTAAATTACATGGCAGGTTGGAATTAAACTGATTCCATAATAAATACGTGTTTCCATAAAATTTAGTTTTTTTATATAAGTTGTTTACAAATTTCAAAGCAAGTGTGGATACTATTAATTACGAATAATTTTTGACAAATCTATTTATTGGAAGTATGTATTATGAATTTTCAAAAAATATATATAAACTCAGTAACATGGACAGTTGTCTTATTAGTTGCTTCCATAATGCTTGCCAAACTAATAGTTGATTTTATCATATATATTAATTTCATATTTGAAAAATAAGTATCATATTTTATTTATTAGTTATTTTCATAATTTTGTATCGACGGAGCTGAGATAGATAACCAGAGCATTCACTTCTCATTAGTCAATATGGAGTATGTTTTATTTATTAGTTATTTTCATAATCATGTGAAACGGCGATATGTTCGAAATAAAATGGTATTACTTTACTTCAACTAACAGGTATGAATACATGCACTTTGTAGCACACGGAGAGGTTGCTCAGTTTTTACATTTTTATTGGAACTCAACCAATGCCCCTGTTGTCCTATGTGTGTTACAGTTCTGGCAAATTGTTTGGAGTATTGGTAACTTATATTCTAATCCTATCAACCCTGAATTTGTTTAATATCTTAAACGTTTATTATGATGTTCACTTTTTTATCATGATCAGGTGGGCTCAACCAAGTGAGAACGATTGATGGATTTTCGAGAATTTTATTCGAGCCTGACGATGTTCCAGAGATCCAGTCTTTCAGAAAGAGGTAATACCATTTGATAGTGAGATAGATATTACATAATATACTAACTTAAATTATATTGTTTTAATAAGATTCCCTTCTATAACTACTAAGGAATTTGGCATGGATGTGCTGCTTACGATCTTGGATTTTATTATGTGGTTTAAATCTGTTTTGTTGTTTCCCATTATGAGTTCGCACTTTCTTATTTTGGTGTTTTTCATTCTGTTATCTTTTAATTCTAAACTTTAATTTATAATATTTTTTCCCATAATTACTTTTTAAATCAAATAAACCTGAAATTAGATATATATATATATATATATATATTAAATGACATTTATAATTGACCGAACAAGTATAATATTAAACATAAAAACAGTAAATGTATACCGTGCTATATTAGAGGCCATTATCCTTTTAAGTGTAACATGATTTTTTTTACATTTAAAAAAAAATTATTTATTCATAATTTTAGACAATTGTGAATTAAGGCACAACAAAATATAATTATTATATAGACCAAATTCTTTGAAATATAAACTAATATATACAAGAATGACAATATTGGCAATAACGCCAAATATATCATGTATATAGATTATATTCTATTTTTTAAAAATATGTATTTCTAAATTCTAGATAATTCCCTATAATCTATTTGGAACAGGAAAACACAACATTTCATATTTCCAAAAAAAAATTCAATATCTTATGTACTGACCGATTATATTATATTTATTAAAATTTAATACTTTTACATTGTATTGTTTTAATTTTATAAAATACATAATGTTAGAAAATAAAATTTTAAAATTTAATTTTTTTTATCTCACTCCGCGCCCTAGCGCAGAGTGCGAATCTCACCCTAGTTTCTATGTATTCTGCTCATACATATTCTATATGCACTTGAACACGTAGTACTATCCACAATATGCAACAGACTTTATTCAAATGATAGAAGATACAATCTTACAAGTAACTACAATGAGCGACAATCTTTATTATTATAAAAATAAACTTGCGTTAGTGAACCAAACAAGTCATCAACAACAGATAAGAAAAATAAGCATTAACAAAATAATTAGAGAAAGGATAAACTAATGATATTTTATTTCCTATTTGGCGCCTTTCCATGAGGAGATCGCGAGTCTCGGATCATCTTTTCTTTTGATAGTATTCCTGCTAACCTTCACAGCCAAAATTTAAATATATTAACACAAAATTTATAATCATGTAAATATGAATGATTCAGATATCAAATGCAAAATTTATGTCTCATATACTTTATAAGGGCCTTTTCATTGGTCACTTCATAAGCATTTTCGTTACATCCCGACTCAAGATTGACTCTTGAAACATGTTTCTTGAGAAGTTCATCTCCTGTCTTGGCGAGAATGTCGAGATTCTCAACGGTAGAAATATCAACAGAAGCAGCATCCCCATTTAATGTATCATCCTGTATAATTCAAAGCAATTGTTATAAATATGGCGACAAAGAAAAGGAAAAGGATAGTGAGCTGATTTTTGGCACCTGGATTCGTATATAATTGGCTTCAGAGTGAAGAGCTCGAAAAACGGCAGAGAGATGAAAATCAACCATATCGGAACTAGCTTGCATGAAAGCATCAATGAGAGGTGTAGAGTTGTCGTGTGTTAACCAACTCAACATTCCCCATCCAGCTACTTCATTTGCGTTGAATTTCTCTTCTGATTTACGAGTTCCAGTTCCAAGAGAAAGCACAAGAAACCTTCCGTAATCATTTGGTCTTATGGGGAAAAAGTCACTGCTCCCTCTTGTTATTTCTTTTGTCACCTCCCCAATGGCCACCAAAGCCTATATTATAAATGGTATAGTATTAGACAATCCTTCTATAGATATTAATGCCTGGATGAGTTTCTTTTGGGTCAACTAATGAGTTCCATATAAAATAAAATAAAATAAATGCTTGAACTTTCTACCATCGTAATTCAATGTTTTAATACAATTTATATATTATAATAATGAAAACCCAGCCGGAAACATAAAGAAAATTTAAAATCTTCAATGTAGATGCTAATTCAATTAATTAATTTATTTTAATTAATTAACAGTAAAAAGGAAATTTGTATCAACTTAGTCTAGCATTTCATGGCCTTGATTGTTAAAGCTCTGCGTAGTACGGTTTGTATGACAAAAAAAAAGAAAGGAAATGTAGATATTTGTTTCATACAAACCGTACTACGTAGAGCTTTAACAATCAAGGCCATGAAATGCTAGACTAAGTTGATAGATAATTCCTTTTTACTGTTATTGTATAGATTCTTATTTTAATAATGTTGAAAGCTACAATGACTATAATTTCATATCTCTGTTATTTACCGGATTGTTAGCTGCAACTCCCCCGTCAATAAGATTGTATTCTTTCACGTTTCCGGCTGAATCATGGGTTTCGAAGAAATGGGCAGGCAAGTATGTAGGCGCTGCTGAAGTTGAGATTGTTATGTCAGCGAGGGTTGCGTTCTTGAGAGGATTTGTCTTCACCTGACAGATAGTTTCTTTATTGTATCAAAAGTTTTGTATATTTGAACATATCGTAGTATCTGATTAGACATAAAAAGCATATCAAACCTCGTAACTACTAAATATAGTAGGTTGAAGATGCTTTATATCGAAAGTTGGAATGACAACGTTAGTAAGTGTTTGATGCAACCTTGTATCACCCAATTTGGCATGGATAAGTCGATGAAGGTATTCACCATCATACTTGGGACCAGTCAAAGACTTCAGCAAGTTCTTGGTGGCAGAGAATGGGAAATGATCTTGAGGAAAGATTTTGGGCAGTGCTCAAGATAAAATTCTTTAATCTCAGAGGCTGCAAACAAGGGTCGGCCTTCCTTATTGGGAGCAGTTAGCATGGCTGTAACCAGTCCACCGGTGCTTGTTCCTGCCATAACATCAAAGTAGTCTGCAAGTCTTGCTTGGTCTCCGTCCAGTTTCTGCACATCCATGTATGTATAGAGTTATAAGATGTCCATAATTCCATAAGTATCAAATAAAAATATTATATTGCAAAATTTGTATTAACTCGAAAGCTCATTATTAGAGTTGACCAAATAGAAGTAAGTGTTATCCATGTGATATATAGTTAGGTAGGACAAATATACCTGAAGTTCCGATTCCAAAAAAGCAAGGATAGTGGCAGGAATAATCCCTCTAATGCCACCACCATCGATGCTAAGGATTGTGACTAAGTTTCCATAAGTTGGGGGTTGAAGAGGTGATTTTGGGCTCTCCATTTGCATCTAACAGAAGGCAATTTATCGATACTTGAGAAGATATAACTTTGATTATAAGATATTATGTGGATACTTTTATTGTGAGATATTACGAGAGGTTAAAAAACCTATGTATTTATAGGACAAAAGGGGCTGCTGTACCAACGTTCGACTAGGTCTTCATTCTTAGTATATTTTACTCGTCAAAGTAACTTGTAACTTCGTCCATTTGGAGCTCCAATCTTACTGGTTATTCAAATGGACTTTTCGTGAACTTCTTTTCTTCTTATTTGGACCATGTCAACCCTTTTTAACCTAACTAAAATATTTTATTGTTTAAAGGATATAAACTTCTGAGTACAGAAAGTAAACCAAAAGAGACAAAATACACAAACACACACCAATAGTTTTATTAGAAATCGCCTTTTACACTTAATTACAAGATCTGCTTAATCAGCTTCGCTAGCCTGTTAACACTCTAACAGCTGCTATTGAAAGATCCTAAACTATCCGCTTATGTCTCTCTACCGTTAAGTACTTCAGCTCCTACTTCAGCACGACCCAGAACACTTCCAAGTGCTTCTCTCTCTCTATAAGATTAGCCTCTGTGTCTCTGTCTCTCTACAGACGACCCCATAGCTATCTTATATTAGTCTCCACGTTCCCGAAACCCTAGTCTCCAAGGAACCACAATATGGACATCTTCCATATCAATAAGTGTAACTTTCCTTTTCTTGGAATGCACTTATTCCTCTTCTTTTAAGTCATAAACTTGCTACCCAAGTTTATTCCTCTCTTGCCTTTTCTCCAAGATACACGTTTGCTCTCCAAGTCTACACAACTCCAGCTCAACACCTTGACTCCACATGGTCTTCACCACTTAACACGACGTCTGCTTCAGCAACTATGTCAACGACTACTTCAGGGCGGACATCTTTACATCAACATCACTACAGGAAATGTGGGTATTAATAGCGTCGTAGCATAGCGGTTTTTGCGTCTCTGCTATTGTATTTCAACACGGGCCTTTATAATAGCGTTTTTGGAATGTATAAGCTATCTCTGTAGACGCGGCAAAATAAAATAATCCAGCCGCGTTAATTTGGTAAGTGGAGGCGCCTTACCATTGCAAATAAAAAAAATAAATGCTATCGTATATGAAAAATATATTAAAATAACCCTAAGTATTTAAATCGAAACCCATTTCTCTTCACTTCACTCTCTTCACATTCCTCGAAATCGAAACCGAGACTCATCAAAGTTCTTCAGAGTTCTCTCGAGTGGAAGCTTCAATTGGTATGAGTTTCGATTTGATTCTGAGTTTAGATTAGAAACTTTCAATAGTGGGTTTAGATTAGAAAATTTCATCGAATCTCTTTGATTTGGGGTTCTATTTGATCGTATCTCTTCGATTCGAATCTCTTTTCACATGCATGTCCGCGTTAACACATGATTCGATTATGGGTTTGTTCGGTTTAGATTTTGAATATGATTGTGGGTTTCGATTTGATTTTGGATTTCTTTATTAGTTTCAGAAATGGCAAAGACAAGAGGAGGAGGAAAAGTTGGTTCTCGTCGGAGTAGACGTAATCAAGGCTTGGAGGTAGTAGATCAAGGCTTGGAGGACAAGAGACCGCAACTAAAAGTGAAGAAAGCTACAGCAAAGAAAACGGCTTCCCCTAAAAAGAGTTTAGTTCTAACGCCAACGAGAAGAAGTAGTAGAATCAAGAAAGTGGCTGCTCAAGATGATGATGAGCTAGAAGATGTTACACCTGATGATGATGATGATGAGCTAGAAGATGTTACACCTGAATATATTCCCCGAGTTGATGAGGTAGAAGATGTACTCAATGGGAAAGAGGCTGAGAAGATGGAGATGGCAATGGGAAAGAGGCTGAAGAAGATGGAGATGGCAATGGGAAAGAGGCTGAAGAAGATGGAGATGGCAATGGGAAAGAGGCTGAAGAAGATGGAGATGGCAATGGGAAAGAGAATGAAGACGAACAGGCCAATATGGAAGATGATGGAGTTCTCAATGAGAAAGGGAATGAAGAAGAAGCTCGCGATATGGAAGAAGATGGCACTGCGCAAGATGATGAGATTCCTAGTACTGAAGGAGTTGAGCTAGGAGGGGAGGAAGTTCAAAAAAAAAATAAAAGAGGACCAACAAGTTGCGCAGAGTGGCTGAAAATCCCAATGATAAGATTATGGTCACATTCAATGACATTGGTGAGCATATTGGACCTGGTTCAGTAACACTATCGTCTTTTCTTGGTCCTCTTGTGAGGGAACATGTTCCGGTTACACTCGCTGATTGGAGAAATCTTGATGCAGCGACTAAAGCAACAATGTGGGAAGAAATTCAGGTTTGTATATATACATTAGTATGTTTTGTTGAACCGCAAGATGAAATTATAACATGTTTAACTTGCTTATTGTGATGCAGGGGAGATTTAACTTGCAAGAAGATTGGCAGAAAGCTGTTATTTTCAAGCAGCTTGGAAATGTGTGGAGGGCTGGGAAGTCGAGGCTGGTGTCACAAGTACGTGTGGCGAAGACTGCAGCTGAGAGAATAGCTTTAAAACCGAGCAACATCCCATCCATTCAAGTGTGGAACTCTTGGGTTAAGAGTAAAACTACCAAATCTTTCACGGTGAGTTATCTACAACTAAGTAAGTTTCATCCTTAAAGGTCATATCTGATAGATTTAATCACTGTCATATTTATATTGTAGGAAACGAGTAACAAGTACAGAGCGATGAGAAGAAATCAGATTCCTCACACCACTAGCCGCAAAGGGATGCTTCGTTTAGCTGATGATATGGTAAAAGAGTAGTCAAACATCTTCAGCTTGTTAGATTAAACTGGTACTGAGATATGTCTGTTTTTATATAGAAAAAAAGGAGTAAAGACCCAAGTAAGGTGAGTAGATCGAAGGTTTGGATTGCGGGACACACTCATGCTGATGGCAGACCTGTGAAGCCACAGTTTGCTGAGACTATTGTAAGAATTATGCAAGTTATATATTGGGTATAATTAATAGATTATGTCAATGAATTATTTTGTGTTTAAATGAATGTATCAGGAACAAATACAGTCACTTGACAGTCAGATGGACTCAACATCAGCTGCTGATAACATAAGGGAAGATGCTGTAAGCAAGGTTTTGGGAAAAGACAAACCTGGACGAGTAAGGGGGTTTGGTAGAGGGATTACGGCTACTAAGCTAGCATATCTGCATTTTAGAGACGCAAAGATTGCAGAAATGAAAACTGAGATTCAAGAGTTAAAGGGGATGGTGCAAGACTTAGTTGGGAAGAAGGTAATCCTTTTCATTACATTTGGTCAATTAGTTTTAAGACATTTACGATTTCCTTTGCCTTCTTTCAGAAAAATAATGATGATGCTGAAGCATCTGAGAGTAGTGGTGGATTCAAAGTAGGAGTCAGAGTACAAATACTCGATTGGATTGAATCAGAGGATGTTGTTGTTGGTGAAGGAGAATTCTGCTCTGATGAACCGAAGTACAAAATTGGTCGTATACCAATTGGTCCTAATGCAGTGGCTATCGTAGTTAGTCTGCACTAAGCTCAGTAGCTTCACTTTGGAGGCCTACAACAGACGTGTTAACTCTTGATGAAGCTGTGGGATACAAGATAGCTTGGCCAATGGATAAAGTGATCTTGGATAGGGATACAAACTGCTCTGAAGATGTATCCATGGTAAATTTTTGTACCTTATTTTTCTTACAACAATTGAGTTATCTCTAGTCATTACCTTCTTGCATTTTAGCAAAGCAAGGAAGGTGAATCTCGAAGATGCAAGATCTATGATTGGACCAACGACGAGGATGAGGTTATTGCTGAAGGTCTCATGTGCTCTTCTAAAGCCCAAAGAGATGCTTAACAATATACCTCTAGGTCCCAATGCTGTTAGTATCGAAGTTGTGAAGGTGTTCAATGATCAGGCTTATTTGTGGAGGCCAACCGCTGATATGTTCTTGATTGGTGATGCACTTAGCGAGAAAATAGCATGGCCAGTCCGTGAAGGTTGAAGTCATGCCTACACCCGCTACAGAAGTAACACCTACTAAATGTGCAGGCAAGAAAATAGCATCACCTTCGAAACCAGCCAAGAAAAAAGCAGTGGTATGTTGTTAACATGAAGTTAATTTATTTATTTGTATGATGATTGATGTTGAGTCCTTAATTGATGTTGGAACTTGCTTATGTCGTCTTGTTTGAGTTGTAGAGTCCAGGCAGCACTAGTTCGACCAGAAGTCCGAAGCAGAAGTGTATTCTCTTGGATTGCAACAACTCTGGACGTAAGGTAGCTGAAGGAAGAGTAGCTTCAACGGATCCGAATGAGTTGTGCCACTTGTACTCCTAGGTCCAAATGCAAGCAAGGTGTGGATGATGTGGCTAAGATCGATGATGCAAAAAGTCTGGAGGCCAAATTCAGAGATTGAATACATATCTGATGCAATGGGTTCGGTTGTGGCATGGCCAAATGACAAAATCAAGTTTGTCTAAACATCGTCGTCTGAAACAGTTTTCAAGTTGTTATGTCGGCAATGTATTTCTAGTGTGTGATAGAATTTTAAAGTACTTTTATGATCGGTTAAATCATGTGTAATATTATGTTATGGTTAACTGACAAAAACAAATATTATGTGTGATATTATATTAATGGTTGTGTGTGAAAATGTTTAGCTTGTTAAACCCTATACCTAAAGTGCATAATTTAACATTAAACATAAGTTTTAAAAATTAAAACCACAGGTGATGAAGACCAAATTAAAACCATATACCCTAAAGTGAAATCCCTAAACCCTAAAGTACAAACATATACCCTATACCCTAATTGTTCTTGATTTCACAATTTTGTTCTTTATAAAAAGGATATTGTAATCCTTAATTTCATAAAACTAGTTAGTTATAAATTTTATAAACACTCATTTGTTCAAACCCTATACCCTAAAGTCTTTGTACATACAAATAAGTAGTAGTGTTTGTGAACATATGAGCTAGATTGATCAATTTTATAAAAGCTCACATAAAATATTTTATGTATACGATTTTTTTTTTAAAAAATTAGAATACTGATATTTAATTTTTAAGATTTAATTTAATTTTTTTTGCTTCGAAATCCTATAATATATTAATTTTAAGATTTCAAACGAAATTAATTATACTGAGCCAATGAGGAGTAACCTCCAAGATTGCAGACGTGGCAAACCATAGGCCGATGGATGTGTTTCGCCAATATTCAATCTTAGCCATTCTTTTTAATTGCACACGGATAATCCTATACCATTGATTCGTGTTGGTAACTTTGATCTGAGCCGTTCTTTTCTGAACCATAAGGAGCAACTACTAAGATTGCACTCGGATTAATCATAGACCGTCCGATTGCTCTCCAAATCTTTGATCACAGCCGTTCATTTTTTTCTGTCTCTGTTTGCAGTTGGAAAATTTCAGAACACAACATCTCTCTCTTTCTGTTTCTGTCTCGCGAGCTTTGACCTAAACAAACCCTAAAGAAAGCTAAGATCGAACCACAGCCGTTCCTGTATTCGCAAA
>NW_026616159.1:0-29275 GCF_000801105.2 Raphanus sativus
CGGTCGCTTCGCCGGAAGAGCCGGGGTTCGAGTCACCAATCGTCATACTAGGCTAAGAAACGTTACTCTGATCGCCCCCACGGTGGGCGCCAATTGTTTAAGGTGAGTTTGGTCAACAAAAAGTAGAAGAACTCAAGAGTGGGATGAACAGAGACGTTTTATTAGAGTCGGAATAACGAGGGTACAAGAGTAAGAAATCCGGCTAGTCGATGCTCGGTGAGATCCTAGCCGGAAGTACAAGAGAGCGGCGAGATACAAAGAGAATAAAGGAAACCCTAATCTTGCCGCAAGTCTGTCTGTCTATGTGGTGATGCCTTTCTTTCCTGTCCTCAACTCCTTATATAGTCTCCTAGGTCGGTTGGCTTTGACCTAATCCGTCCCCTTCGTTATGGGCCTTTTGGCTTAAAGGCCCAGTCGAGAAGACTGCTCGGCCCGAGCCGCCTGATCGTTTCCATCGGCTTCTCGTCGTTCAGCTATAGAGGTCTCGAGCCGAGTCGCGGCTCGTCAGAAGCCGTCTCCGAGCCGGTCATCCTTTGAATGGTAGTAATGGGCCTCCTATTCGCTGGGCCTTGTGGATGGTGCCAATCCATCCCCAACAAGATCGACTTGTTAGTTAACCCATTGTTTATTGCTTGATTATGCATTAGCCAAAACAATATTTCCGTCAGGTATTTACTTAGATCCTTTTTTTCTGCAGGTTATTGCTGGTGTCACTGCGAAGAAACAGAGCTAATCAGACAAGCAATGCTTTCCCCTGTTTTCTTACATTCAGATTCCCTTTTTGTCTTCTAACTCTTTCTATTCACAAATGAAATAAAGCCTCATTCATGTCTTTTGTTCTGATACCTTATATAAAAGGCATGTGCCTAAGTACACTCTCTGTTCATCCCTTTAATAAGGTGTATTCATTTAAATTGAAAAGCTCAGAAACTTTTGTTGCCACATGATATATTTTACATACCCTCAGAAAGATTATCAATTTTACATTATTATGAAATTTCTAGTCTTACATACACTCACATTAGTAGCTCTTTTACATCAACTTGATCCTCAATAGGTAGACCAAAGGATGATCATTGTGTGCTTGTAGTGCAGTTGAAAATATGCTCAAAGACTTTTGCTTCTCAGCTTCTTGTTATTCCATGGCATTGCCTGCTTCAATCCCTTACACAAACTTGCCTGCATTTTACCAGTTAAGTAAGAGTTGAGAGTTGTTAAGACAAAAGTCCCAAAGTAAGAAGCAAAAAAAAAGAGAGAGATAGAAAACGACTGCTTTACCCAAAAGTGAGATCCTTTTACTGAGCCACCACCATGGAAGCTCCCTGATCTGTTAAACTTCATGATCTTCATGCTCTTGTAGTTGTTGATCTCACCTGCTCTCTCTTTCTCCGACGGAAAGACATAACTACCCCTGACAAAAATCTCTCCTCTACCTTTCCTCCTGATGAACCCAAAGAGCCCATGCTTCCTCTCAGGCAAGGGCATTTGAGTTAACTCTCCAGTAAGGAGCAAGCGCGGTGGCAGTTCAAGATATTTTGGGTAAGAAAGAGGAAGAAGAGGGTTCTTGGGCTTGCCTGGTTGATCTTCCCAGCAAAACGGAACAGAGGCAAGAGTGTGAATCGGAGAGGCAAACACACATGGAGTAGCTGGTGATGATGTGTACAACAATGATCTTGACTTCGCAGCTAACACAAGCGCCAGCTTCTCCTTCTCTTCTCCCATGTTTATTTATTTTTGGTTTACTCTGTTTCTTTTCTTCAGCTTTAGGTAGTGGAGAGTGAAGAAATAAAAGACAGTGAATTAAATATGTCTCTAATCATTTGTTATTATTAGTGATCCAACTCTGATTTTTATTTACTGTTGACTTGATAGACAACCAACCATTCATAAACGTCAATACTCTTTTGCTAATGGAAATTAACAGACCACGTCACCAAATATTATTTACCAAACTGCTAATATTATTTTTAATATTAGTGATTTTCTACAACATTTTTATTGTTTCTAACAGCATCGTTATGTACTATACTATAGCCCACTTGCTAAACAGTTATCAATTAGTTACATCCATTTACTCAAGAACTATGGTTATACATGTTATGCGTGATAAATTAATTTTTTTAATCATTATTGTTAGAGAATATATCAAATCATAAACAACATTTAATTATCTTATGTTCATGCAAGACTGATCACATACTGCTTGTGATATGAGTATGCATTAAAGAAAATTTGTGATTTTTAGCTAATTGTATACATTAAATTCAGGGATTATGGAGCTAACGTCAAAATTATCTGCCGACAAATGACTTTGTTGTGTGATTAACCACCTATAGAAAGCCCAAACTGTACTCTTCATTAACATGTGGTTTCATCACTGTACGTTACGTTCCCACCGACACCGAGCTTATGACCTCCCTCAAGCCTTTTTTTTTTTTGAAACTTGATCTCCCTCAAGCTTAGTGTGTGACTCCGCATGTCTAAAAGTTCTGAGTGATGATTAACTACGATGAACGTGGTCTTAGGTGAGGGTTTTCTTTAATAATTAGAAAGTTAAGACAATCAATACTAAAAATATTAAGGGAGTAGGTTTTTACATTTGTCTTTATATATACAAGAATAATTAACCATAGGTATTATAATACTAATATTAATTTACTAAACTAAATAATGAGCCATCGCTAAAGCGAATCTGCCAGGTTCTTCTTATTAAGAGCTCAGTTAATAGACCCCCATAGAAGCTAGTTTTTATATCGAACGGACTTTCTTTTGGGGGTAAAAATGCTTTCTCCATAATAATAGTGACATGACCATGGGACAAAGACATAAACGCACATAAACACACTGTAAGTCTGTAACACAACGCAGGAGATAAAACAACAACCAAACAAAGAAATGTAGGCTATGACGCTATGTATGAAAAAATCCGATCGAGCTAGTCGGTTAGTTCTTTGAACCCATTAAGAGAGAGGTACGACGTTTAATGGGCTTAGTTTATTCCTTTAGGCCTATGATTCTAATGGGCCGAGCCCGACCAATTATCGTTGACTGTTAAACCTCGCGAGCATTGATATTTGTTGGGTTAAGTTAGTAGCATTAGTACGTCTATGATGTCGGGGAAGAATTTCTGTCGGTGAGACTTTTAGTTCCCGAGTATGTCGGTGCATTTAATACAAACCATAATAAATCTACGATGCCTTTAGTTGTTTTGAAATTAAATAAAATTCCGTATAAAGAAAACAAAACGGCATATATAAAAGGAGAAGAAAACGTTTTGTATTATAGCGAGTGAGCGTACGTGAAAACTCGTTCATCGAACTGATTGTCTAAATTCGAATGAAACGGCAACGTTACTGACACTGGTCCAGGCAGATATCACGTTCTTTGGTCTTCAATTTTAAAAAAATATTAATTGCACAAACGAGTTTCTTAGTCAAGTCAACTTATACATTCTAATTAGATAACGTTGTATTTTTTTCTGGTGCTTGATTTTAGTATTATTAACTACTCTTGCACATGAATTTTTACCTCTAAATCTAATACTAACTTACAGCAGAATAACAAAAAAGGTTATATATTTTGTTAACTAAATCAAAACCATGGGCGAAGTACACTAAGCTTGGGTTAGCATTTGTCACACGTGGGACGTGCGAGATTAAAAAGGGGGAACGTGGCGCATGATGTATTTGCCGTACTTTAAAGAAATATAAAGTTAAAATGTCGATCTCATGGGCCCCTCGAAAGCCCACGAAAACGCGTGACGGACAAAGATTAGTTGCGTAAGCCAATCAATTATTTTTTTCATTAGTTCCTATAGTTTATGACTTTGTTCATTGGTTCCTAACTGCATCACTATCATCTATTAAACAAACAACTTAAACGATATCAATCGTGACTGCATTATTCAAAATAACTTTCATTTCAAATTTCGACTAGCTTGGTATATATTTCCGTAACTTGTCTAAAAATAAAACGCGTCTAGCGTGAGAGAAAAATATTTTAATATACTAAAATAAGTGAAACATGACAAATCATATGGTATAAAAGCGTGTGAGAACATGAGAAGTAATTGCCTGTAATAAAGACCACCGTATTCACGATTGTCTCCACATGACCCCACATTTCTCCTCTATTTGCTCTCTGCCATACGTTAATAAACCCTACCTTCCTTGTTGAAATCTGTACGAACAAATGTAAATACATATATATATATATAGACTCAATATAGCTTCGTTTTAAAAACTTCTGCTTCCTTCGTTATTACTTATTAGTAGTAAGCATTAGAAACGCGTTGTGATCCGCACAGGGGCGTTCCTGAAAGATGGGAGACCTGAAACATTTTACAAAGGTTTTAACTAAAAAAAATTTTTTAGCTAATTTGGGGGCCTTTTTCAGTGTAAATATTTTTAAAAAAATTGGGGGCCCTAGTCTAATGTTTCACCTTGCTGTGCTCAGGACCGCCCCTGGATCCGCATGAACGACTTGTACAAAATAGCGTGGTGCATATGGCTTCGTTATCCCCTCTATAAATTGTTAGCTATCATAGTGGCTTGGTCTAGTTATCTACTTGGCCGTACAGAGCATACAAAGTTGTGTCTATAAATCATTACAGTATTAATATGTTTCTTTGAATTATTACCATAAAACATTATTCTCTTTTCTTGACAACATCATAATAAATCATTCCTATACAAAAGCGTAGTGATAGTGATCTCATTATCTAACTTTAATTAGACCCAATATAAACTCAAGCAATAATACTTTTAGGATAAATTATAAATAATCAGGTATTAATTAATATAAATTTTATTTAAAATCGAGACGAGCAAACAATTAGAAAGTTACAGGCACACACACACGAGGAGATGAGAAAAAAAAGTAGGTTAAACTCATCACATGTGCTCTCACGGAATGAGTCTCCTTTTGTTGAACGTTACTATTGTGCATGAGATTCACGCAAATCCTGTGCGACACATAAATTTCTCTTATAAAAATTCAAAATAAAGGAAAACGTAATAGTCCAAATCGAATTAAAAGATTTTTAATGATAGCAATAAGTACTAATAAGATAACGTAGAGTCCAATTAAATGGACCCACGTTTATAACGATGTCTGAAATAACCAGCACCCCACGACCACGTGACCCCCTACAATTCAGTCGATTTTGTTCTTTTTTGTTTTTGTTTTTCTTATGTATGTGGTTTTTTTCCCGTCAAAGTTGATTCATTCCTTCATTACCACAAGGGCAAAACATACAAGGTTGAAATCCTAAAATCGGCGGACACAGTTTACAATCCCCGGATACAAATATGTATCCGGGGATTGTAAAATATGTATGTGGTTTATTGCACAGAAAAAAATGCATGTGATTTATTTTTATTGGATGAGAAAATATTATAAACAATTAATCCAGTACAGTTTGGTTCAAAATACTTTATTTGATGTGATTTATACTTGTTAAATCTATATGTGTATATATTAAATCTTACGTAACTACAGACACTTGTTTATACTCCCTTTATTTCATAATAAATTTCTTTTACGAATTTTTCATACATATGAAGAAAACTATTTTAAAAAAAAATTAATAAATTATGTATATAGGTAAAAACTATAAATTTTCTATAATACACTGAAAATATAAAACAAACTCTACAATTAAACAAAATCTTAAAATTATAACGCCCACCAAAAAATTCTTAAAATTATAACAAATCGAGTGAACAAAACTAGAACCGAGATTTAAGGGTAACTAGGTTTTGACCCGCGCTTTAACAGCGCGGATTTATTTTTCTTTTTTTTTTATAAATTTTGAATAAGTTTGTGAAATGAAATATTTTCATTTATTTTTATTGTATTGTTTTATTTTTATTTTTATTGTATAAATGGGTATTTCTGTTTAAAATTGAACTTGAATTTTTTTTCAAAAATTTGAAGTGATATTTTAAATTTTTTCAATCAATTTTCACTTTTATGTACTGAATTTTTGAAAGATATAATTTTTAACAGATTTAACTTGTGAATAAATTAATATTATATTCTTTTAATAATTTAAGTCTTTCATTATCAATATTAAAATATTTTCAGAAAGTTTTAATTATATTGAGGAAAATAAATAATAATAATTATGTGTAAATATTTGTTAATATCAATATTAGAACTTGGCCCAAATGGCCCAAATGAAAAATGTGAACTTAGATAAATATTAAAATCGGTCTAAATGGCCCAAAACCGTGAAACTAAAGGAACAAAAAAAGTTTGGGCCTATAACTAAAAGACCCATTAATTAAAAATAATACAAAATAACAGAAATATCCTTAATGAAACTTGCGACTTTCTTATAATAGAATGGTAGATTTAGGTAAAAATTCAAATAGGATTCTGCTTTAATAGTATAGATCTGACTAGAAAATATGATAAAAGCTTCATCAATCATAGAATACAGTAGTATTAATTTTCAAAAAATAAATGAACAGAGAATATGGTTTATATTTATCCGGAAACAAACAAACAAAGTCATTAATCTCAAAATCAGGGAATGTATGTTTTAAGTTAACACATTAATCGGGATTCTACCAGGGAGGGAAACTCAACCATGGTTTTCATAACCAAACTCTAGTAACATGCATAAGTAACCATGGTTTGTGTTTTTTCAAAAAGAGCATTCATACATTACAAACTTTACCCCACACTCCTCTCCTCTCCTCTCAAACTCAAAACTGTATCTTCTCTTCAACCTCTTGTTTCTTTTCATACCTTCTCTTGTTTCAAAAAACTCAATTCAATTCTCCATTTTTGAATTCAAAGTTCGAACCTTTCACCACTTTCTCTCGTTAAAGTTCTCGTTTTTAATCAGAAACTATCTGCGTTTACATGGTTTCAAGCATCACTACTGAGTCATCACATACAAGAAAGGTTTGGTTTTTGGATTTTGTTAGGTAGAGAAGAAAGTGAGAATAATGAACGATTTAGGATGGGACGAGGAAGAGACGTCCATAGCTAATGCAGTTTTAGGGAACTCAGCTTCTGATTTCCTCAGAACAATCTCATCATCCAATCAGAATCTCTTTCTATTTACGGAAACCGACGATACCCTGAACAAGAAGCTATCTAGTCTCGTGGAGTGGCCAAACTCGGAGAATTTCAGCTGGAACTACTCCATTCTGTGGCAGCAGACCGTGTCTAGATCCGGACACCAAGTCCTAGGCTGGGGAGACGGGTGCTGCCGCGAGCCAAACCACTCAGAAGAGTCAAAACTCGTTAGCGGATTAGAGGAAGAAGAAGAGATGATGAGATGGCAGGAGATGAGGAGGAGAGTGTTGCATAAGCTTCAGAGAGTGTTTGGCGAATCCGACGAAGACAACAACTACGCTCTGAGCTTGGAGAACGTTACGGCTACCGAGACTTTCTTCTTGGCTTCCATGTATTTTTTCTTTAATCACGGTGAAGGTGGTCCTGGGAGGTGCTTTTCTGAAGGGAGACATGTGTGGTGGGTTTCGGATGAGGTTGGTTATGATTACTGTTTCAGGTCTTTTATGGCGAAGAGGGCTGGGATCAGGACGGTTGTTATGGTTCCTACTGATGCTGGTGTGGTTGAGCTTGGTTCTGTTTGGTCTTTGCCTGAGAATGTTGAGTTGGTTAGGTCTGTTCAGGGTTTGTTCATGAGGAGAGTTGAGCCGAGTAGAGTAGGAGGGGTTCACAAGCTTTTCGGACAGGAACTGAATAGCTTTGATCACAACAACAAAGGTTACACGTCTCAAGGAAGTGATGTGAAAGTGCAAGAGAATGCAAATGTGGTTGTAGCAGGAGGAGGAGGAGGAGCTTGTGTTGTGGAGGAGAAGAGACCGAAAAAGCGAGGGAGGAAGCCTGCAAACGGAAGAGAAGAGCCGTTAAACCACGTTGAAGCTGAGAGGCAGAGACGGGAGAAGCTTAACCAGAGATTCTACGCTTTGCGAGCTGTTGTTCCGAACATCTCTAAGATGGACAAAGCTTCTCTTCTTGAAGACGCTATCTCTTACATCAAAGAGCTTCAAGAAAAGGTAAAGAGCATTGAAGCTGAAGGAGTAAGAACAGTAGATAGTACAGAAGCTGTTGAGATTCAAGCTGGGGAAGAAGAGGTTGTTGTGAGAATGATCTCACCGTTGGAGACACATCCAGCTTCGAGAATCATACAAGCAATGAGAAACTCAGAGGTTAGTGTGATGGAGTCTACGCTTTCATCTGCTGAAGACAGAGTGTTTCACACTTTTGTGGTAAAGTCTAATAACGGGTCGGATCCATTGACGAGAGAGAAGCTTATAGCAGCAGCGGGTTACCCACAAAGCAGCTTGATGCAGCAGCAGCAGCCATTAGTACCATCTCATAGTTCACAGGTTTCTGGTGATTTGTAGCTTTCACCTTCAAGTGAAAGCTTCTTCTCTTTGTTTGTTCAGTGTAGAGGCAAACTTGAGGTTCAACTTAGACATAGATAAATCTTTTTCTTTTCTTTTTGTTTCTTAGAGTGAAAGGAATCCAGTTTTCATTATATTTGCTAACATTATGTTATACATACATATATGTCAAGTGACTTGACTCAAGTTACATATTTATATGAAATACATATTAGACTTTTTCCTTCTTTGAGTTGGATGTGAGTGGGTAATATATCTTATGTTTTATCTATGTAAATTATAATGGCATCCTTACAGACTTACAAGATGTAACCATATGCATTTTGCCAAGCAACTGTTTGGACCTATGAGCTTTGTTTTTTGGCTTCTTCAAGGACTCGAACCGCCTTCTGGTCACTGGAAACATCATCTAACGAGAAAGAACATTCTGTATTTTCAGAACAAGAAGAGAACCATGTAGTTACCAAAAAAAAAAGGAAGAGAAGTAGAGAACCATGCCCAACAGTGGCATAAACAGGGATTTGTACTGACAACCAAAGGCTGGACTTAAACCCATGTATAATAATTATCAAAGAAAATATAAAAGGCCTAAATCTAAAACTTTAGGCCCATATGATTAACATATCCGTTAATCAAACAGGTTCACTGACCATTAAATCCCCTCCCAAAACCGGAACAATTAAGCTCTATACCAATCATTATCCTAAAACGGTGTATTAGACGTGGACCGTCGTCACCTTTGACGCAAAAAAAGAACCAAACTCTCCTTAAACACGTCACACGAACAAATTAAACACAGACACGTGTCATTCTGTCTCTCTTTCCCTTTCGCAAAACCTCTCTCTCTCTTTCTCTGTCCTAAAGTCTTCATCCTCTCCCCTGTTTTCTCGAGCTGCGAACGCTTTGTACGCCATCGATTCAACCCCTAAATCTATAATTAGAATCCTCCTTAAATCCCCACTTCCCGTCCCCTTTCCCTCTTTGGTTCTTTCCTTCTGGTTAGAATCCGCTCTCTTGTAATACGCCGTCGTTTCGCTCGATTCCAGATTTTGCTCAACGATTCATCAAAATTGGATTTGATTTCCCCCTAGGGTTTACTGTTGTCTCCGGAAGATGATTGATTTGGGAATTTAGGGCATTTCTCGCGGTGTTTGTTTGTTTGTAAATAGCAACTTTTTTTTTTTCGCCGGTTTGAAAAGTTCGTTACATTTCTCTAAAAGATGTCATCAGCTGGTGTGACCATAAGCCCGGTTCGTAGCGAGCCTCCTCTTCTAATGCCTCTCTCTCGCGCCGATTCCCTCCCCGAAGAGACCATTTTGGTCTACCTAACCCTCCCCGGAACCGTGATGGTACCCATGCGTGTCCTCGAGTCCGACTCCATCGAGTCCGTCAAGCTCCGGATCCAGTCCCACCGCGGTTTCGTCGTGAGGAACCAGAAGCTCGTCTTCGGAGGGAGGGAGCTCGCCAGGAGCGGCTCCAACATTCGCGAGTACGGTGTCGGCGAAGGGAACGTGCTTCATCTGGTCGTCAAGGTGTCTGATCTCCAGGTTCTTGATGTTAAGACAACGTGCGGGAAGCACTGTAGGTTTCACGTTGAGAGAGGGAGGAACATTGGGTATGTGAAGAAGCAGATTTCGAAGCAGAAAGGCGGAGACTTTGTTGATTCGGAGATTGTTTACGAAGGGGAGAAGCTTGAGGACCAGAGTCTTATTGATGATATCTGTAGGAATGGTGACTCTGTTTTGCATCTGCTTGTGAGGAGATCTGCTAAGGTTCGTGGTAAGCCTGTGGATGGTAAGAGCTTTGAGTTGTCTGTTGTTGCTCCGAAGCAGTTCTCTTTGGAGCCTCTCGTCGTTAATCCTAAAGCGAAGTTGCCTTTTGTGGTGAGAGATATGATTAGCTCTGCTTCTGATGGGTTGAGAAGTGGGAACGCTCCTGTGAGGTCGAGAGAGGGAACAGGAGGTGCTTATTTCATGCAGGCTTCGTCTGGGAACAAGTACGTTGGTGTGTTTAAGCCTATAGATGAGGAGCCAACGGCTGAGAACAATCCACACGGCTTACCGCTTTCGCCCAACGGAGAAGGTTTGAAGAAAGGGACGAAGGTTGGAGAAGGTGCGTTGAGGGAAGTCGCTGCTTACTTGTTAGATCATCCCAAAAGTGGTGAAGAGAGAGGTTTCGCTGGCGTGCCTCCCACGGCTATGGTTGAATGCTTGCATCCTGGTTTTAACCATCCGAAAGGGGTTAAGACCAAGATTGGATCGCTTCAGATGTTTACTGAGAATGATGGTAGCTGTGAAGATATGGGTCCAGCTTCGTTTCCTGTGGAGGAGGTTCACAAGATCTCTGTGCTGGATATTAGACTGGCTAACGCAGATAGGCATGGTGGTAATATTTTAATGAGAAAAGACAAAGAAGGAAATGTTGTTCTGGTTCCCATTGATCATGGTTACTGCTTGCCTGAAAGCGTAAGTTCTATTCTAATATTGTTTTTGTTTTGTCTATTTATTGTCTGAAACTGATTCTTGTTTATGCAACAGTTTGAGGATTGCACGTTCGAGTGGCTTTACTGGTCACAAGCCAGGAAACCATACTCTAGCGAGACACTAGACTACATAAGATCACTTAACGCCGAGGAAGATATCAACCTCCTGAAGTTCCATGGATGGAAGATGCCATTGAAAACTGCTAGAACACTCAGAATCTCAACGATGCTTCTGAAGAAAGGAGCAGAGAGAGGATTGACAGCGTTTGAGATTGGGAACATGATGTGCAGAGAAACTCTGAGCAAGAAGTCTCTAGTGGAGGAGATGGCGGAGGAAGCTCAAGAGGCTGTGCTTCCCGGGACTAGCGAGGGTGCATTCCTTGAAGCCTTGTCTGATGTGATGGATTACCATCTTGATGAAGTGGTTCGCTCTCAGGAACACTAGAATTGGTTCTTGTGTGAATCGTTACACTCTTAACTACTTGGAATTATGGTACATATACACTCTTGTTTGGTTTGCCTTTATATAAAAATCCGTGGCTTTTGTTTCTCAACTGCTTTTTAACTATCTGTCATCTTTTGGACATATGTACAAGTTGTGTTGTTAATTTATCCGTGAACATATTTCCTGGTAATGACAATTTCAGTGTTACAGTAGATTTTGATTTGCTTTTTAGTTATTTTTCCTTTTGAACAAGTAGAGCAAAATGCATGTCTCTGTGATTAAGAAATGAATGAGGCAAAAAAAAAAAACTGTGGAACTCCAAAGCCTTGGAGGTGCGGGGAATCGAACCCCGTGCCTCTCGCATGCGAAGCGAGCGCTCTACCATATGAGCTACACCCCCTTGATGATATTATAGTCTCTTCATATAAATCAGATTTTAATTTTAGTTACTAATGTACATTTATCATTCACTTAGGTAAATGTTCTTTCTTTAAATCTTTTTGTTTTTCTTTTTGGCAACCTGTAAATTTGATTTGATTTGTTTTTTTTTTTGGTTCACTTGCATGTATTTTGGCAATTTATACTAGAGGCATTAATCTAAAATCATAAAAAATAGACAATATGTTCTCAACTTATAAGTTATTGATAAATTATACTACAGTCATGGTTTGCATGATGATAGCTTTTAAAAATCTTGCAGACTGAGGCATATTCTTTTGTTGATTTGAATTGCAGCAAATATAAATTATTTATAAATGATCCTTTATTGTATTATGGCAATGTTAGAATTTTTTGGACCGCTAGATGTTTCTCTTTTTTTATTACTATATATTATGCGTTAATCAAGGTTATCTTTTGAATATCTAAAAGGTTTAGTCTTCCCTAAACATGTCTCTTTTATTTCAAACATTTGTTTTCTGGCGAGCATCATAGGAAGAGAACTACGGCATTTCTCTAGATCCTCCGACTATAATATTGTTTAATCGAACCAAGAGAATATTTAAATTTATCTTAGAATGATATAAAGTTAATAAGAACAAGTCTTCATGTCGCTCCCTTGATACCAAAACCAAAGTATGACTTTCTCAAACCAACCCTTCTTTTTCATCTTCTTCCTTTTACCTCTCTTACGTGCTTCGCAGCCAAAAGATTGTTCTTCTTCCTCATGTGGTCTTCAAGATGTCCATGTCCGCTTCCCTTTCTGGCTAGAGCCGAACCAGCCTGACTTCTGTGGCCACCCAGGGTTCGATCTCCACTGCACCATTAGTCAAAACACAGCTCTCAACCTTCCGAAGTCCGGAACATTTCTTGTCCGAGAGATCGACTATAAAAGCCAGCATATTCGTCTCTACGACCCTGAGGCTTGCTTAGCAAGAAAGCTTCTGACCTTTGACCTTTCGGGTTCTCCTTTCTCTGCTCTTTACCTTGTCAAATTCACGTTCTTGACCTGTCCTTATGAGATTGCTACGTCGTCCGGGTTTGACACCATCCCATGTCTTGGCAACTCCACGACCTCCTTCTTGGCTACAACTAATTTAGATATCGCGAAATCTATGCTGACTTCTTGTCAGATTGTCAAGACATTAGATGTTCCTGTTTCTCGACCGGTTGTTCCTGAGAAACGGAGACTCTCTACTTATGTCAACAATCAAGATCTTTGGCTAAAATGGGATTCTCCAATTTGTAGCAATTGTGAGAGAGATCACTTGAGATGTGGATTCATAAGCAACGCTTCTCTTCAAGTCAATTGCTTCCCTTTTGGAAAATCCGGTAAGAATTACTCTTCTTATAATTGTAAAAAATGCTGAATAAGTTGTGTTTGTGTAAGACTTCAAATCCAAGGAATCACTCAATTTTTAGGTCAATAATCCACTCATTATCAACTAGAAAAAAACATATAGTATGCAATATATTTGACATTTGAGCAGTTGACTATTAATTAATGAATTGTTTAATCACCTTTTCAAAAGATCAAATCCACTCTTGTTACATCACACGCAAGAATGTCGTTTTCCGTATATAAAACACTATTATAATTTATATATCTACAATAAGGACGGCTGGTAGAGTTGATTATTGACCTATGAAAACGTGATTTTGGCAGGCCATAACAACACGGAATTACAAGTGCTCAAAATTATAAGCCTAGCCATTTTCGGACCAGTCATAATCTTTGCTACTTGTATTGCTATCGGAGTTTGCACCTCTGAGAGATTCACTTCCTGGAGACGACGAGACGTGGCTATCGCTGCAGCTCAAACAAGCGGGGCAACAGTCACGGCGGGTCTTGACGAATCTACAATAGAATCGTATAAGAAAGTGGAGCTAGGAGAGAGTAGAAGATTACCGGGAGTTAATGATATTGTGTGTCCTATTTGTTTATCGGAGTATGCGAGCAAAGACACTGTGAGGTGCATACCGGAATGTGAGCATTGCTTCCATACTGAATGTATAGATGCATGGCTGAAGATTCATGGTACCTGTCCTCTTTGTCGGAATTCGCCTTCTCCAGCACGTGAAGCCGTCTGAAATTGAATAAAAATTTGGTGTATATCTTGTTCAAGGAACAAAACTGAAGCTGAGCTGATGGAATACTTTAAGATTAAGGTTGTAATGGACATAGTAGCTAGCTGTTATGGTTATTTACACTTCCATTATATTTACTATACTTTATCTACATGCTTTTTAAGCTTTGTTTATTTATCAATAAGAAGAAAAAGTCACAAGAAATGATATTAATAGATTTGATCCAATCGGCTGTTTTTTCTTAATCAAATTTCATTCTACTTTTTAGCAACAAAAAAAAAACAAATTCATTTTACTTGATTTTTTGGAAAATAACACAAACAATCATCATAGAACTCTATTTGTTTAATCAAAAAGAATTCATTCTACTTGAAGGAACGTTTACCAAAAAAAAAAAATCTCTTGAGAGAACATATATACTTCCTTTGACTTTTCTGACTTTTTCCTCTCATGAGACTGGTTAAACTCGTTTATAGATTTGTGGTTAATATAAACTAGTAATGACTTCTCCCTTGGTACCGCGCGAACAACATTATGATATCCTCAAAATATCTATTCCCTTTAGGTGTCTTCCTTATCTTCCTCTTCCCTCTCCAACACGCCTCAAACCCTAAAAAATGTTCATCTTCTTTCTTTAGACCATATAGATGTGGACCCTTAGAAGCCCCCATACGTTTCCCTTTTTGTGACCATCCAGAATTCAATCTCCATTGCACCGATCTCAACAAGACAGTCCTAGAACTTCCTATGTCCGGAACATTTCTCGTCCGTGATATCGACTATTACAAGCAGCAGATTTATATCAGTGACCCCGAAAACTGTTTGGCTAAACGGCTTTTAACCTTCAACATGTCAGGATCTCCTTTCTCTCCTAGCTTCAGTATCTTGTACACGTTCTTTTCTTGTCCTAATGATGTAGTTTTGCCCTCTCCATATCGGTCCATTCGTTGCCTAAACAATTCTACCGCATCCTTCTACGCCACTTCTAGTTATGTTTCTGTAGAGCTTATGTTTCCTTCTTGTCAGATCGTGAAGAGATTACATGTCCCATATAGTTTCGGAGACATGGAATTTTCAAGCATCATGCTTGAATGGCTCTCACCAAATTGCAGAAGTTGTGAAATGGAATACTTGAGATGTGGGTTCAAGAAAAAGTCCTCCCTCGAAGTCAAATGCCTTGGTGCTAAAAAGCCCGGTAAACTCAATTGTTTCCCCTTATTTTCTTCTTTTCTTGTGATCCAAGGGAACCCTATAAATGGAAAGTATGTAGAAGAGGCTACTTGTTTTGGTGAAAGGTTCAACGCCATGTACATCTTTAGGCTTAGATAGGTTTACATATTAAGAAAGTAGGAAAATCATAGTAGCACTTAAAAATTAACAATGGGAATTGGCTATTGATCATTATTTAATTGTATTTTAAATATATGTATTATTCAATCCAAGATTTTCACCTCAACTACCGAAGTGTTCTCATTTTATCATTCAACACGCTAAAGTCAAAATGTCGTATTCCGACTAAAACCTTATTGACAATGGCAGTGGAATTTGTTTTTACAGATATTCAATTTATATATATGTTTATACTGATATTCTGATGATCAAAAATTAACTGACATGGATATCATATAAAAACGTATATGTAAATATACTCTTATTTAATTCAGTTCCTATCCAAAACTGTACCTCGTATTCCCAAAAAAACACTTAAACGGAAAGCCTAATCAACCACTTTAAACTAACTCGTAGAACATTATTTGGCAGGTCAACTGAGTAGTGGAGTGCTAGCCGTGATTATAAGCTTTTCCATAATCGGGGCAGTCTCTCTCTTTGGAACTTGTATTGCTATCCGCGTCTACAATTCCCCAAGACAAAGGCATTCAGCTATTGCAGCAGCAACGGTACGACAGCAACCAATAGAGCTTGTGGCGGCGGCGAGGGGTCTTGACCAGTCTACAATAGAAACATACAAGAAAGTTGAGCTGGGAGAAAGTAGAAGGCTTCCAGGAACTAATGGTATTATATGTCCGATTTGTTTATCGGAATATGCGAGCAAAGAAACCATACGGCTCATGCCGGAGTGTGACCATTGCTTTCACGTGGAATGTATTGACGTGTGGCTCAAGCTTCATGGTTCGTGCCCTCTTTGTCGGAACTCGCGCAAATGAAAGAAAGAATCATGGACTTGCAGTCTAGAAACTGATTGGAGAATGAGTAGAACAACCGCATGATTATTTGTATTATATAGTGTTGGTAACATTCATAATACTTTCAGATGTTGGATAACAGGTGCTTGTGTGAATAAGAAGTACTGTCTTAACGTTACAAGGATTGCCACTAGTGTTGATAAACATAATAAATGTTTCTATGAAGTGAGGATGTATGTTATGACTAAAGATTAATTGATATTGTTTGATTTTGTCACAATTTATTTATCAGAGTAAGCGTTGTTTTCTGGTGCATATTAGAATGTGATTATGCATGTCTTCACCGGAATCGATCCATGGCTTAAAATGCATATGGTTTATGTCCGTACGGAATATTATCTTTTCAGACATCACTAGCCTCAGCCCCAAACCCTATGAATATCAGAACTAACGAATAACGATGTGCAATGACAGCAACTTTTACGAACAAAAGAATCAGTTCAATTTCATTAGTCTTTTTGGTTGATTCTTTTCTTGCAACATCTTTTTGGTTGATTAAATACCATTTTCTTTAGCGACCACAGTAATAAATATTTGCTGTAGGATACTTGTCTTAATCATGCCTTATATAGATACAAATGTGCTTCTTAATCTTTGCTCTTCATCTCACTCCATTTGGTCTATTTCCAAATGTGACATAATATTAAAGAGATAAACCCTTGAAATATATAACTAGACCGATCTCGAGGTGCGGTTAAAGCATATTTATAATCAATATAAGATAATTAATTAGAAAAATAAGTAGGTTACCGGACCACATCGGACCACAAGACGCACAACCATTTGGTGCTGTGCCTACTTTTCACGACATTATTATCAGACCAAAGGAATATACATAGAGATTTGTTATCGCGAACTAACTATACTTCTCCCTAGTCTCCTTTCCCTCTCTCGTTTGATTGTAATGCTACTATTATTTATTTTGGTGTTTTCTCTACCAAACTTTCTCTCTTATATCCAACTTTCAAATGGAATGTCTGAGATTTTCTTGCAACAAAAAAATCACTAGCGTTGTTATTGTATTGTTATATTTTTAATTTAATAAATCTCTTACAGATTTGACGACTGTTTTTTTAAATGCATTTATATAAGAGAAAATATTTGAATTTGGTGCACACAATAGGGGCATAATTGTACTTTCCAAGGTCAAACAAAGAGGAGCTCCTTCCTTCATCCAACGGTCTGTAAACTATATGAAAATTTACAACCGCAAGTCAAAAGGTTTGAAGGTGTTATTAAATTAAGTAGTTATGGTTGTACCTGTCGTTCTTCTTCGTGATGAACCAGGCCGTTGAAGCACAACAGTACAGTGTGTACTACAACTACAAGCCTACAGATTCGTTGTCTTCTCCACATCGAGTTAATAAGTTACTATTTCTATTTAATTATTGAGTTTATGATAATATTAAAAACAAAATTATTGTAGGAATTATCAGACACGCGCAGTTATAAATTAATCTGTTTGATTTTCTTTTCTTTATTGAGCCCCTCCATCTCTCTCACTCTTTCTTTCTTGGAACAACAAAATAAAGCTTTCAGTCAAAAAAAAAAAACAACAAAATAAAGCTGTTAAGCATCTCCTTATTTCTTCTCTCTGTCTCTCTCTCTGTTCGCGTCGACCACGACAGATTAGTTGATCTTTATTCCGAGAAGACGGGAATATGGATAAACGACGCCGGAGACAGAGCAAGGCCAGAGCTTCTTGTTCCGAAGGTGATCTATCTATCTGTCTATCACCTCTTTGTGTTTCTTTGGATTGAGTTTAAGTTTTGATCGTTAGCAGAAGTGAGTAGCATAGAATGGGAAGCTGTGAAGATGTCAGAGGTAGAAGAAGATCTCATTTCCCGGATGTATAAACTCGTTGGAGACAGGTAAAGACTCTCTCTCTCTCTCTCTCGATCCATCTTGATCTGCTATTCACTTTTGTTCATCTGTTTCCATCTTTATTCTAAACTGATTTTATTTTATTTAAATATTTTGTTTTGGCTAAAATTTGGTGCTACTTTATTTAAATATTGTTTTTGGCTTTTGATTTATCTCATAAGTCGGTCATTTTTTATGTATTTTATTGCTTATTATTGGGCCAAACCGAGCTGTCAATGACTATGTTCAGCCTGATCTCTCTGATCCAGTTTGTTCTTAATTTTACTTGATATTTGTTTTTTTAGCTGAACACAAGTACATGATAGTTGTTTATCATTACATTGTTTAACATAAGAAACGGTATTCTTTATGGTATTTTAAAGGCTATTTACTAAGATGTAGTATTTGACGATTAGAGTCAATGGTACGTGTTTCATAGGTGGGAGTTGATAGCCGGAAGGATTCCGGGACGGACGCCGGAGGAGATTGAAAGATACTGGCTTATGAAACACAGTGTTGTTTTTGCCAACAGCCGAAGAGATTTTGTTAGGAGATGATTTTTTTTTGGGGGATAAGTTGTCCTTTTAATTACTATTTTGGAATGTATAATTATCTTTATATAAAAAAAATTGCTTAGGAGTTTCAATTTCTTATTATCAATTATGCTACGTGTGTCAAAATTATGACATCTCCAAAAATGAGGATCGTAAACAGTTTAAATGGAAATTGAACAAAAATTAAACTGATTAGTACAAGAAACAGAAAAACAACATTTCTGCATGGAATGATACTTTCATTTAGAGCCGGTTATGAACATAGCATGCATTATAGGAAGATAAACATTTACCTACAATCTCCAAAATATTTGTGATTAATAATTATTTGGTTTTCAAATTGATTTAATTAAATATAAGTAATTTTATTTAATAACTGTTTCAAGTTGCATGAATATAAGACTTATTAAGACCGACCCTGCATTTCCTTACTCATAAGGAGAAATGGTCCTGAATTGTTTGGTAAATTTGGAAAAACAGAATTAGCTTTTGTTTTGACGGAAATATATCAGTAGGTACAAAATTGCGAACAAGATTTATGAGGAAGCAAACCACTGGTTCCTGGTTAAGGCTATAGAAAAATAAGAAAAAGTCATCTATTACTATAAAGAAGGGTGTATCCCTCCTGTGAAGACACGTTGGATTCCACATCAGAAACTCAGCTTCTCTATGTGCGACACGTGTATCTTTTCTAAATCAGTTAATTGTTACGTTGTTGTTTCGATTTAATATGGGTTTTCTGCTTTACAAATTTTGGGCTTTCTCTATTTTATTTAGTTTTGTGAAAGATAATAGCCCAGCTTGATTAGAAAGAACAATCGTCTTCTTCAATCTACATAAACCGACAATAGCGTTGAATGGAGGTTGTGTGAGAACAACATTCCAGAGGGATCTCTTGGTTGAACTTCTTTCGCGTCGTTTTATTTGAGACTCTTCTCCTCCGTTACGGATCCCTTATAAGTTCAATCATTGTCATTAATGTCCATCTCCCCCACTCCTTCCACAATATCACATTCATTGCATCTCTCATTTTCTTCCAGTCGGTAAATCTGGAGCTATAAATAGCTTAATTTGTCTTCGTGAAATTCATCACTTCTCTCTCCTTCTTGCTGACTTCAGAGACGATGACTGCAGCACCACCGCCGAGCTGCGGCTTCTGAAGATTTGGAAGGCAGAAATGTGACCAATCCTCTGTTCCACGATCCACTTCACCAATCCTCCGTTCTCTTTCTGACCACACAAGAAGAAGATCCTCGACCCAAGCGAGAATAGCTTATGTCCTTGACACCTGAAAACGAGTTCCACTATTTTAGAATCTCAAATCGGTGTTGAAGGTATCCTCAAGTATATGATTCTTTGTATAAAAGGATTTATGTATGCGTAAAGGAAGTGCTTTCTTTTGTTCATTGTGAGCGAAATGTATCCTATAACATTGCTTTTATACATTGATTTTTTTCTCAGATATGCACATAAATATATCAGAGTATGAATGAGCCAACATATTGATTCATGTTACAATCAGTTAAGTAACAAAGAAAATATAACAATGCAAGATTCAGAAGGAAACAATGCAATTTCTTGATCAGTTTCATAGTCTACAGCAACAAACTCACAACTTAACTATCAAAATATAACTTTATTGTCTACCATGATTCATAAACCGTAATACAAAATTTATATCCATCATAGGAGTTGTTTAGGGGATTTATAGAGAGAACACTAACCTGTCAATTGTTAAGCATTAGTTGCATCTGACACTTAAACCAGCTAACTCGGAATTTATTGACTATCCACATGAAGCGTTAGACAAAATCAAATACAGTACTATCAAAAGTAGTTTATACATAAGCCCTTTTCAAGAAAAAAAAAACAGTTTATACATTTGAAGTAAGAGTCAAACTATGATCTATAGCTGAAGGCATGCAATCAAACTAACAGTACTGGTTCACAACATTGTTTTTTGAACATCCTCATTTTTAATGTAAACAAAACTCTACTTTACCAGAGATCTATCAAGATCACAACTCAAATTTGAATAATTCGGACAATCTGAGATTAAACATCAAGAAATTTCAATTTCCATAACCACACTAAATGAACATATTTGAAGAAGATCTTTCGTTTGAAAAGAAGATTTTCAGAACTCATATCAGATTAAAGGGATGCGTTACCTTATGGAAAGCTCAATTTTCGCCGAAGATCTGATACTTTTTTCTTTTCTGCTTTGTTAATTAAACGTGAATTGTAAAAAAATTATGATACACAGCAGCACAGAAAGAGACCCCCACACACTAAAGAGTTTGCCTCTAATGTTTATGCTAATTTAAGAGACTGCGAGTCGTTTTCCCTCTACTAAACCGGCACACGTTCTGTTTCTCAGAAAGTAATTTTTCAGTGTCGTACCTTTTTTTCAGTACCGGCACACGTTCTGTTCGGTATCGTACTTTAAAAAAATAAATACTATAAAAAACAAACAACTTTATCAAACACAGATTTAGACTCCTGTATCAAAAACAAACAACTTTAACAAAATAAATACTATCAAACACAACTTTGTCATATGCAGCCACGCTACAATAAACAAGAGGAAACAACGACATATGGCTCAACGCATAAACTCCTGTATAAATTCCCTCACCCACTAAATGTTTGTTTAGTATTTAAATATTTTAATTTTAATTATTTACGCCACATATATACTAAATCAAAAGGAAGGATAAATTGACTAAACATATCAAAAGAAATTACCTATGGTTTTGTGTTAAATCCATCGATTATAAATTACATTATCCTTGCTTATATTAAATATTTACCAAGTTCTCATTAAATTGTTTTTTGTAAAAAATATTTTTTTATTATTGGGAACACGAATGTAATATTATTTTATTCAATATAAATTTAAAATATTATGTACTAAAATAAAAAAATTAAAATATATCTCTACATAGACCAACAAAGACATATAATATAAAATTATCTCACAACAAGCAAATACATCATAATTTAAATTAGATCATTTGTACTAAACAAACAAGTTATGTACAAATAATTCCGGCAATTTGCTCTACGTTTATTGACTCTGAGATCCATCAATATTAGTTTCAGGCGACTATTATGCAAGCCACCATTAATACTAATCGGCTGTAGAGAGGACGCAGAAGAGAATGATGAAATAAGAGAGAATCACCTGCACATGGACCTTCTAGGAAACATGGTTAGAATGCTGAATGTAGAAACAAACCTTGCGGGTTTAGTGTCTGTTTCTTATGTGTGATGACCAAGCAGCAAGCTTATACTCATGAATTGGAGATGATGTTTTCAAGCGCTGAAAAAAAAAGAAAGGAAAACTTCAATGGTTAAAGGTAAAACCCCATCTTTTCATGTTTTCAACTACTTGCGTTTGATGGTAATTTGATCCAAAAATTTCTTTGTTTGAATATACTTGGATTAGTGGAAAAAAAGAGTAGAAGACCATAAGTGGACCACCAAGATACTTGATACACAACATTGTTGTCGAGAAGGTTGATGTATTTGCGATCGGTGACGGTGTATTGCTTTTAGAGGTCAGAGCCAGTCGTAGAGTTGTTCATACATCAAGCCGACAGAGCATCGTTTCATGGGTAGTAATGTATCTAAAACTCTATTTAGAATATCAAAATTTTTCTGGTGAGATCATTGTTTCCTTACACACACAATTATGCAGAATCTTTTCTGGATCCTTGGCTAGAAAATGAGTTTGATCAAACAGAGACGAAATGAGTGATGACAACAGCTTCAATGTGCATTCCTCATATAGCCACAATGCAACCTGACATGAACCTGGTATGCTATATAAACCAAACCTTTAGCCGAATCCCATATTTTGTGTATTGGGTTTAAATCGAGTTTCTTGGTTAGCAGGTAGCAGGTGCAGCTGTTTCGTGGACAAGAAGACGGCTCAGCTGAAATGCAGCAGAAGCCATGAACTCAACTGCCACAGGCAACTCCTAACGGAGTGAGTAGAAAAAATCAAATATAAATTAATGTCTAATAACCATTGTGTTTAATTATGCCCCGCTTTAGTTCCCCTTGATTGAGTTTTACTTATTATTATTCTCCATTGGTTGCTTCTTTTATTTCTCTAACCAAACGGTGAATATCACCAAGATTATATGTTTCTATGGTGTTTTACTGATCTTTGTTTAGTCTGAACACCGAAGGTGTTGTCAATCTTTTATAAAGTTCATTATAGTTTTAACCGAAGCATAAAAGCCAAGTAGACAAAGAAACTCAGAGTAAAATGAAGCGTTAAACATATGACCTTTTTCACAGCTAAAAACATTAGTTGCTTATGAATACAATTGATTCAACTGTTTTGGCCTAGAACAAGACATGAAACAGTTATTGTTTGTGTTCAGAGTTCCCTAATTTCAAATTTCATGTAGCTACCAAATACATATCAAATTAAAACATAACTCAAAAACTATATCAAACTCGCATACATGCCTAACTCTAATAAAAGTAAAAATATGAAACATAAAAAACCATTGTTTTTAAAACAATATTTCATAATATTATACATACCTCGCAAGAACAAACGAAAATATAATAAATTCATATATGAATATTTTACATTAAAATTATTTTATAATTCATATCCCGCCCGTAGGGCGGGCCGACCCTAGTTGATCTATAAAGGAAGAAAAGAATTAAATTCGGTTAGAAACCCCCTCCTATCACTTGGCTAAAATATGATATAGGTTATGCATGGAACAAGAACAAAAATGAAAGTGATGCATCTCGGATTCTAGGGAATAGCACTGGTACAAAAAAGTATAGTCGACGATCTTTTCCAAGTATAAAAAAACCTGTTTAGATATATGTTTTGAAAGTTGATTATGGACAATGGACTATATGAAGAATCTTCATTTCGACTCCATCATCTTCACGAGTGACGATCATGATTTGGTGGCCGCAGTTTCATATCCCTATCATGGCTTTCTCTTAGGTTTCACTCAGACAACTACATATCTTACTCATGATTTTTTAGACTGGAAATTCAATTCCACTATTGTCATGTGATTAGAGGAGCTTATCTCATTCCTAATAGTGTCATTAAAGAGGATCGTTTCCAATCCTATATTGCAAGGGGTTATCCCACTTGGTTAAGGCATCTTTTTTGTTGTTCAGATTGGTCTTGTTCCTTATGGTAGTCTCCTTTTTATTTCCTTTGTGTCCCTCCTTTTATTAATGGAAGTGTTCAAAAATAATAATAAGGCCTACCCTGCTTTCATTGAACCGGCTTTTAAAAAATGGGCCAATCCGGAAGCTCGCTACTCTGGATCAAAGAGGAAACCCATCACGCTGGGTCGGAAAGGAAGCCCATTGCTCAGTTAATACTTTTATAACCCAATAATCTCCTATATATTAATCCAGGAACATTACAACATGTTTTGTAGCCACGTGTCATCACTAGGATGATTCTCAGAAATCCTTAGAAAAATATGTTGGTCCATATAAATATATATTATACTTTTTATTAAACTAATTATCATATTAATTAATAGTCTTAAATTCTTTCCTTAAATAAAAGCTACGTAAGTTTATTTCCTTAAATAAAAGCTACGAAATTACCTAATATGATTAACGTATATATGATAATTAATGATTACAAATCAAAAATATTTGATAAAAAAATTTGTATCCTCAACATTTTATTTTAATTAATATTATAAAAAAAAATCACTTAAACATATTTTAAAAATAGATTTTTCATATATGTTATATTTTGAATTTTTTAAAACGTCTATAAATTACCAAAAATTGTAAGATGTTATTAAGATGATATTTTTTAGAACAGAACATGATCCGAAACGAAATATTTCGGATATCGAATATATCGAAACCAGATTTATATACTTAAATATATATATTTTTTTAGAATTTAATATCTAAAAGAATATTAAAAATATATAAAATGTTATTAAGTTGTCCAAAATACTTGAAAATATTTACAAATAGTTAAAAATACATGATTAAAATAGTTAAATGATATTCAAAATACTAATACTTCAAATATCTATTGATTTCTTATCTGAATATTGAAGCTAACCAAATTTATGTTAAGTTTAAGTATTTTAGCTTGCATTATACACATTTATATGTTATAAATAATTTTTTTATTTTTATATTTTGAGAAATTTAAAGTATATACAAATTTTATTTTATTTTTAAAATAAAATGAGTTATCTGAGTCCAAATCCAAACCGGACCCGCAGATCCGAACCGGATCGAACTCACAAAAAATCGAAATATAACTGAACCGAACCAAACTAAACTGAACCAAATGGTATCCGAATATCCACCCCAAATCAAATGTAAAAAAAATCTTGATAACAAGATGCATTCTAGTTGTAATATTTCAATACAACATATTTTAAAAAACTCACCCCGCGCATGGCGCGGGTTATCATCTAGTAATATGTTAAATGGGTGAACGCACATCTTCATATCAGTACACATGCATGACGTTTCATAATATAATTCATAACAATCATATGACCTTCTAGATATAGCCTCAATGCCGGTGCTTGAACCTTTATTTTCCCATTAAGAAAAGAACGGTTCAGTGGCGATGTTATTGATGTTATGATGTATATAAAGTCCTGAGTATAGCTTTGTGTTCTATAACATTAGTCATTTATAGATAATATAATTCAGTGGCAAAGTCGAATATAAATGAAAAGTTCCTTTTACAATAAAAAAATCATATAAAATGGTGAATTTGAACAAACAAAAAAAAATCATATAAAATGGTGAATGTCATTTTTTGGCCTTCCTTTGTATTTTTGGGGGGATTTTTCTCTAAATACTAGTAACCTGATATCTAAAACATCTAAAGTTCCGAATGAAAACACTTCGAACCTTGCTATAACAAAAATCTCTAAATACATAGACATATATCTATATGATTTTATTGTTATTAGGTTCAGACCGTAGTTATCCGCGCAATACCATTCATAACTTATAGCTTCAAATGTTAAGGGATTATACCCTATCACAATTAATAATAACAAAAAGCTCTCTATATATATATATCAATATATTTATATGTTTTTATTATTATTAACCAAAATTGTTTCACAGTTATTCCCACATGTTGCCATTCGAACCTTTAGAGACATCGGATATATATTCAAAGATTCCTTTCAATCAATCAAGCTGTTTAGCATCAACAGAAACTTTAAAATCAATACTATTAATTCTTCAACATGTCCAATTGATATTAGTTGGGTCCAACAATATTTTGTTATGTTATCTATTTAAAGAATAAATCATACATCCATTTTCTAACTGCATCTAAACATATCACGACTCTAACTACCTTCAATATTTCAATAATATAAGCAGTTAGCTTTCTACCTAGAGAAACCATTGGATTGTTGATTTACATTGTCATTGCAGAAACCCAGTTTTAATCTCCAAACCTTCATCGAAGCTACAAATACAATATATTACTGCAACTATGAGAAAAGTTATAGAAACCCAGTTTTAATTTTCAAACCTATAGAGAAGCTGCAATTACAAGTGTTTTAATCGGCTGCCTGGCCGGCGAGTATAGGTGCGACGGCCACAACCACCGTGGCGAAGTGATTTTAATCGGTCGGAAACTTTAATAAACTCGAATTTGATTGAATCTATGTTAAAAATCAATTTATTTTAGTTGAATCTATTTAAAAAATATAGAATTGAGTAAAATATGATGAAAATGAGTGAAATCAATGAGAAACCAGGAGGCCGTCGACTTGAGTTTCAGAGAAACACTAGGTTAAAAGGAAGGAGACGAAAGGTAAAATACGGTTTTGACCCTCATAAAAATTTGAAAAAAAAAACAGACGTAAAATGCATCTCACTGGTGGATTTCGAACTTGGGTGTCCACTAGCCTTAAACAACTCTATTATCATTTGAGCTAATGTGATTCTTGCCAACTATGAAACTCTAATGCATGTAGTTTAACAAATTAAACTATTGTAATACATTATAGGTCTCTCATTGATTGAGACCATAGTATTTATTTTTCCCAGATTACAACCATTCTTCTATCCATTATATTTAGTTCTTTCGTTTGATATATTTAGCTTTATGATTAACCTAACAAACATTTGATACAACACTTATTTGTTTTTATGTTTTCTTATTTTTACAACGATCTGAATTTAAAATAGAGATTAACATATATGATTTAAGTAAATTGAAAAATGATCAGTTATTATAATATGGTCACGAAATATTAAACATAAATGAATTCAAATAAATAATTAAATATTATACTATGTATACAAATAATAATTATTTCGTAAACCCATATCAAATTACATATTGGATCATCAAATTTAGCGGTTCGACTGCAGATTCAGATTGGATATGAAAATGCTGGTTAAAACTTAACATAACTGTGAATGTATCTTTGTTACCTTAAATATTTTCAACTAAATATAATCCCCTATTTGAAAGCAAATATTTAATAATTTTCAAAACATGTTACTAATAATTTTTTAAAAAGTCAATACAAAAGCCTCTTAATAATAATTTTATAAGAAAAAATATTATACAAAATAATATAAATTAAATTTCTTTAACATATAATAAAAATACAGAAAAATGTTACAAAGAAACGTGCATACGGATATATGATTACGGAGAAACGAGGGTATGCCGATCAGATCAACTTTTAAATTATTATTATTTTATAAAATACATTCTGTTCAGAATTTATACACAAATATAAAAATAATATTTCTTATAAACTCATTTAGTTTACCCGAAATAGGTTATTTGATTAAGAAATAAATATTTATTAAATGTAGTTTTACTTAAAGTTAGTGAATACCATATTAACCCATTTACATATATATGTATATATAACGAAATATATTAAAATTTATTTTCACATTTTTTTAAAAAATGGTTCGGTCTTCGGTGCGGGTTGACTTTAATATTGGTTTTCGGATATAACACGTTAAAACCGTTCAAGTATATAGGTCATGTTTAATAGAATATGAGACTTTGATTTTCGAGTTGATTTCGAGTCGATTTTTTCAGGACCAATATTGTTGATTAATTATGTTAGGTAACTATTAAGAAAATATTTAATATAGTTACCAAAATTACATTAAATTAAATTAATATCAAACACATATATAATTATTAAAAAAACAAAAATATAAAAAACTAAATTTCTAAAAAAAAATAAAACAAAATTTACACCCGCCCTTTGAAGGGCGGGTCAAGATCTAGTGAATTATATTAATACGTAATACTTCATGATTTATCCGAAACTCTCTGGTCTCTCATTACATCATATTATTATCTACAACCAGGGGCCGAGACAAAAGAAAAATTTATTGGGGACATAGATAAAATTGTTCAATGAATTTGGAGCATAATCGCTAAAAACAATAGGGTATTAAGAGTATATTCAATGCTTTACACTAAATTTTGAAAAGTTATTGGGGTCAGATGCCCCCCAACTCATACAACGTGGCCATGCAGACTGTTTGTTGCGCATGGCTAATTAGAGAGGCTGGAAAATCCGATAGTTAACCTACAATTAAGATAAATACAATGAAAGTGTTTATATTTTCCCACGTGTTTTATCTGACAAGACTATGTGTTCAGTTGTTCACAGTTCACACTTTGGCGTGACTAACACCGAATTGTCTGTATGCAGACGTCAATAATAATAACTACTAGGTAATAACCCGTGCCTTGCACGGAATGAGATTATTGATTTTGTTATCTTTTTAATAGGCATGGGTATTCGGGTATACCCGGTCAGTTCTTTCGGATATCGGGTTTTTCGAGTTTGAAAATTAAGTTCTGATCAGATATTACAACTGAGTCGGGTTCTTCCGGGTTCGGGTGGGTTCGATTTTGATGTAAAAAATCTGAAAATAATCGAATAACTAAAGTATCTGAAACAGGTTTGGATAATAGTACTCAAAGTAACCATATTACACAATTCAGTTCGGATATTTCGTATCCAAACTATCCAAAGGAACCAAAAATAACTAAAACTCATTAGACACGGTTTTTTGAGTATTTCTATCCAAACTATCATATTTTATCCAAAAATAAACAAAAATAATTAATATATTTATTTTAATCATAATTTTAATTTTTAAAATAATTATACATATAATTATAAATAATATTTTTAAATATTTGTTTACATTTTGGATATCTTCAGATACTCATTCGGTTCTTGGTTCCGATCGGATTGAGTACTGGTTCTTCGGATACATCAGTTTAGGATCCATTTGGTTATTTATCCCGGGTCTGATCGAGTTCAGGATCCTGATTTTCGGTCGGTTCTTTAGTTTCAGATATTTTCCCCAACCCTACTTTTTAAGATAAAAAGACATTATGTCTGTTTAATCTGGATATTCGTTCGGTTTTACGTTATTTTTTCTAACCTACTAAAATATAAATAACATTCTAAATCCATATTTATTTTTTTTTTCAGTTGAAATGATCGAGGTTTTTCAATTTTCGGTGATAAACCTAAAACTATTATATTTGTTTGGTTTAATGTAATATGAATTTTTGACGGTTCTTATGACGAACCAATGGTTTCATTTTTTAATTTTTAAATGCTTGCAAAATCAAATAAAATCTAAATAATAGTTTAAGAAAAAAGACATCTAATATTATTTGTATTGTTTGTACAAACAATGTTGGTGACATTTTAAGATTGTGTATTTTATGTAAGATAATATAATATTATTTGTGTTGTTTGAACTTTCATATATGTTAGACATAATATAAAAAG
>NW_026616160.1:0-29225 GCF_000801105.2 Raphanus sativus
AGATAACCGTTTTTGACCCCAACAAACTTCCTGGTTATTCTCCACTGATTAGTGGTTCCAAATAAAGCTTCTTAGATCGTTGTTCATCCTGGTTTTGATAAGAATCATGAAGATAATGGCATATGTCGAACAGGGCTAATCTGGAATCATCTGGATAGAAAGTGGGATATCTTCTTACTCACAACACTTATGAGATTTATTCAACTTCCTGGTTATTCTCCACTGATTGTGGTTTCCAAATAAAGCTTCTTAGATCGTGGTTCATCCTGGTTTGATAAGAATCATGAAGATATTGCCATATGTCCGAACAGGCTAATCTGGAATCATCTGGATAGAAAGTGGGATATCTTCTTCCTCACAACTCCTATGAGATTTATTCAACTTCCTGGTTATTCTCCACTGATTAGTGGTTCCAAATAAAGCTTTTTAGATCGTGGTTCATCCTGGTTTGATAAGAATCATGAAGATAATGGCATATGTCCGAACAGGCTAATCTGGAATCATCTGGATAGAAAGTGGGATATCTTCTTACTCACAACTCCTATGAGATTTATTCAACTTCCTGGTTATTCTCCACTGATTAGTGGTTCCAATAAAGCTTCTTAGATCGTGGTTCATCCTGGTTTGATAAGATCATGAAGATATTGCCATATGTCCGAACAGGCTAATCTGGATCATCTGGATAGAAGTGGGATATCTTTCTCTCACAACTCCTATGAGATTTATTCAACTTCCTGGTTATTTCTCCACTGATTAGTGGTTCCAAATAAAGCTTCTTAGATCGTGGTTCATCCTGGTTTGATAAGAATCATGAAGATATGCCATATGTCCGAACAGGCTAATCTGTAATCATCTGGATAGAAGGTGGGATATCTTCTTGCTCACAACACTTATGAGATTTATTCAACTTCCTGGTTATTCTCCACTGATTAGTGGTTCCAAATAAAGCTTCTTAGATCGTGGTTCATCCTGGTTTGATAAGAATCATGAAGATATTGCATATGTCCGAACAGGCTAATCTGGAATCATCTGGATAGAAAGTGGGATATCTTCTTACTCACAACTCCTATGAGATTTATTCAACTTCCTGGTTATTCTCCACTGATTAGTGGTTCCAAATAAAGCTTCTTAGATCGTGGTTCATCCTGGTTTGATAAGAATCATGAAGATATTGCCATATGTCCGAACAGGCTAATCTGGAATCATCTGGATAGAAAGTGGGATATCTTCTTACTCACAACTCCTATGAGATTTATTCAACTTCCTGGTTATTCTCCACTGATTAGTGGTTCCAAATAAAGCTTCTTAGATCGTGGTTCATCCTGGTTTGATAAGAATCATGAAGATATTGCCATATGTCCGAACAGGCTAATCTGGAATCATCTGGATAGAAAGTGGGATATCTTCTTACTCACAACTCCTATGAGATTTATTCAACTTCCTGGTTATTCTCCACTGATTAGTGGTTCCAAATAAAGCTTCTTAGATCGTGGTTCATCCTGGTTTGATAAGAATCATGAAGATATTGCCATATGTCCGAACAGGCTAATCTGGAATCATCTGGATAGAAGTGGGATATCTTCTTACTCACAACTCCTATGAGATTTATTCAACTTCCTGGTTATTCTCCACTGATTAGTGGTTCCAAATAAAGCTTCTTAGATCGTGGTTCATCCTGGTTTGATAAGAATCATGAAGATAATGGCATATGTCCGAACAGGCTAATCTGGAATCATCTGGATAGAAAGTGGGATATCTTCTTACTCACAACTCCTATGAGATTTATTCAACTTCCTGGTTATTCTCCACTGATTAGTGGTTCCAAATAAAGCTTCTTAGATCGTGGTTCATCCTGGTTTGATAAGAATCATGAAGATATTGCCATATGTCCGAACAGGCTAATCTGGAATCATCTGGATAGAAAGTGGGATATCTTCTTACTCACAACTCCTATGAGATTTATTCAACTTCCTGGTTATTCTCCACTGATTAGTGGTTCCAAATAAAGCTTCTTAGATCGTGGTTCATCCTGGTTTGATAAGAATCATGAAGATAATGGCATATGTCCGAACAGGCTAATCTGGAATCATCTGGATAGAAAGTGGGATATCTTCTTACTCACAACACTTATGAGATTTATTCAACTTCCTGGTTATTCTCCACTGATTAGTGGTTCCAAATAAAGCTTCTTAGATCGTGGTTCATCCTGGTTTGATAAGAATCATGAAGATATTGCCATATGTCCGAACAGGCTAATCTGGAATCATCTGGATAGAAAGTGGGATATCTTCTTACTCACAACTCCTATGAGATTTATTCAACTTCCTGGTTATTCTCCACTGATTAGTGGTTCCAAATAAAGCTTCTTAGATCGTGGTTCATCCTGGTTTGATAAGAATCATGAAGATAATGGCATATGTCCGAACAGGCTAATCTGGAATCATCTGGATAGAAAGTGGGATATCTTCTTACTCACAACTCCTATGAGATTTATTCAACTTCCTGGTTATTCTCCACTGATTAGTGGTTCCAAATAAAGCTTCTTAGATCGTGGTTCATCCTGGTTTGATAAGAATCATGAAGATATTGCCATATGTCCGAACAGGCTAATCTGGAATCATCTGGATAGAAAGTGGGATATCTTCTTACTCACAACTCCTATGAGATTTATTCAACTTCCTGGTTATTCTCCACTGATTAGTGGTTCCAAATAAAGCTTCTTAGATCGTGGTTCATCCTGGTTTGATAAGAATCATGAAGATATTGCCATATGTCCGAACAGGCTAATCTGGAATCATCTGGATAGAAAGTGGGATATCTTCTTACTCACAACTCCTATGAGATTTATTCAACTTCCTGGTTATTCTCCACTGATTAGTGGTTCCAAATAAAGCTTCTTAGATCGTGGTTCATCCTGGTTTGATAAGAATCATGAAGATAATGGCATATGTCCGAACAGGCTAATCTGGAATCATCTGGATAGAAAGTGGGATATCTTCTTACTCACAACTTATGAGATTTATTCAACTTCCTGGTTATTCTCCACTGATTAGTGGTTCCAAATAAAGCTTCTTAGATCGTGGTTCATCCTGGTTTGATAAGAATCATGAAGATATTGCCATATGTCCGAACAGGCTAATCTGGAATCATCTGGATAGAAAGTGGGATATCTTCTTACTCACAACTCCTATGAGATTTATTCAACTTCCTGGTTATTCTCCACTGATTAGTGGTTCCAAATAAAGCTTCTTAGATCGTGGTTCATCCTGGTTTGATAAGAATCATGAAGATAATGGCATATGTCCGAACAGGCTAATCTGGAATCATCTGGATAGAAAGTGGGATATCTTCTTACTCACAACTCCTATGAGATTTATTCAACTTCCTGGTTATTCTCCACTGATTAGTGGTTCCAAATAAAGCTTCTTAGATCGTGGTTCATCCTGGTTTGATAAGAATCATGAAGATATTGCCATATGTCCGAACAGGCTAATCTGGAATCATCTGGATAGAAAGTGGGATATCTTCTTACTCACAACTCCTATGAGATTTATTCAACTTCCTGGTTATTCTCCACTGATTAGTGGTTCCAAATAAAGCTTCTTAGATCGTGGTTCATCCTGGTTTGATAAGAATCATGAAGATATTGCCATATGTCCGAACAGGCTAATCTGGAATCATCTGGATAGAAAGTGGGATATCTTCTTACTCACAACTCCTATGAGATTTATTCAACTTCCTGGTTATTCTCCACTGATTAGTGGTTCCAAATAAAGCTTCTTAGATCGTGGTTCATCCTGGTTTGATAAGAATCATGAAGATATTGCCATATGTCCGAACAGGCTAATCTGGAATCATCTGGATAGAAAGTGGGATATCTTCTTACTCACAACTCCTATGAGATTTATTCAACTTCCTGGTTATTCTCCACTGATTAGTGGTTCCAAATAAAGCTTCTTAGATCGTGGTTCATCCTGGTTTGATAAGAATCATGAAGATATTGCCATATGTCCGAACAGGCTAATCTGGAATCATCTGGATAGAAAGTGGGATATCTTCTTACTCACAACTCCTATGAGATTTATTCAACTTCCTGGTTATTCTCCACTGATTAGTGGTTCCAAATAAAGCTTCTTAGATCGTGGTTCATCCTGGTTTGATAAGAATCATGAAGATATTGCCATATGTCCGAACAGGCTAATCTGGAATCATCTGGATAGAAAGTGGGATATCTTCTTACTCACAACTCCTATGAGATTTATTCAACTTCCTGGTTATTCTCCACTGATTAGTGGTTCCAAATAAAGCTTCTTAGATCGTGGTTCATCCTGGTTTGATAAGAATCATGAAGATATTGCCATATGTCCGAACAGGCTAATCTGGAATCATCTGGATAGAAAGTGGGATATCTTCTTACTCACAACTCCTATGAGATTTATTCAACTTCCTGGTTATTCTCCACTGATTAGTGGTTCCAAATAAAGCTTCTTAGATCGTGGTTCATCCTGGTTTGATAAGAATCATGAAGATAATGGCATATGTCCGAACAGGCTAATCTGGAATCATCTGGATAGAAAGTGGGATATCTTCTTACTCACAACTCCTATGAGATTTATTCAACTTCCTGGTTATTCTCCACTGATTAGTGGTTCCAAATAAAGCTTCTTAGATCGTGGTTCATCCTGGTTTGATAAGAATCATGAAGATATTGCCATATGTCCGAACAGGCTAATCTGGAATCATCTGGATAGAAAGTGGGATATCTTCTTACTCACAACTCCTATGAGATTTATTCAACTTCCTGGTTATTCTCCACTGATTAGTGGTTCCAAATAAAGCTTCTTAGATCGTGGTTCATCCTGGTTTGATAAGAATCATGAAGATATTGGCATATGTCCGAACAGGCTAATCTGGAATCATCTGGATAGAAAGTGGGATATCTTCTTACTCACAACTCCTATGAGATTTATTCAACTTCCTGGTTATTCTCCACTGATTAGTGGTTCCAAATAAAGCTTCTTAGATCGTGGTTCATCCTGGTTTGATAAGAATCATGAAGATATTGCCATATGTCCGAACAGGCTAATCTGGAATCATCTGGATAGAAAGTGGGATATCTTCTTACTCACAACTCCTATGAGATTTATTCAACTTCCTGGTTATTCTCCACTGATTAGTGGTTCCAAATAAAGCTTCTTAGATCGTGGTTCATCCTGGTTTGATAAGAATCATGAAGATATTGCCATATGTCCGAACAGGCTAATCTGGAATCATCTGGATAGAAAGTGGGATATCTTCTTACTCACAACTCCTATGAGATTTATTCAACTTCCTGGTTATTCTCCACTGATTAGTGGTTCCAAATAAAGCTTCTTAGATCGTGGTTCATCCTGGTTTGATAAGAATCATGAAGATATTGCCATATGTCCGAACAGGCTAATCTGGAATCATCTGGATAGAAAGTGGGATATCTTCTTACTCACAACTCCTATGAGATTTATTCAACTTCCTGGTTATTCTCCACTGATTAGTGGTTCCAAATAAAGCTTCTTAGATCGTGGTTCATCCTGGTTTGATAAGAATCATGAAGATATTGCCATATGTCCGAACAGGCTAATCTGGAATCATCTGGATAGAAAGTGGGATATCTTCTTACTCACAACTCCTATGAGATTTATTCAACTTCCTGGTTATTCTCCACTGATTAGTGGTTCCAAATAAAGCTTCTTAGATCGTGGTTCATCCTGGTTTGATAAGAATCATGAAGATATTGCCATATGTCCGAACAGGCTAATCTGGAATCATCTGGATAGAAAGTGGGATATCTTCTTACTCACAACTCCTATGAGATTTATTCAACTTCCTGGTTATTCTCCACTGATTAGTGGTTCCAAATAAAGCTTCTTAGATCGTGGTTCATCCTGGTTTGATAAGAATCATGAAGATATTGCCATATGTCCGAACAGGCTAATCTGGAATCATCTGGATAGAAAGTGGGATATCTTCTTACTCACAACTCCTATGAGATTTATTCAACTTCCTGGTTATTCTCCACTGATTAGTGGTTCCAAATAAAGCTTCTTAGATCGTGGTTCATCCTGGTTTGATAAGAATCATGAAGATATTGCCATATGTCCGAACAGGCTAATCTGGAATCATCTGGATAGAAAGTGGGATATCTTCTTACTCACAACTCCTATGAGATTTATTCAACTTCCTGGTTATTCTCCACTGATTAGTGGTTCCAAATAAAGCTTCTTAGATCGTGGTTCATCCTGGTTTGATAAGAATCATGAAGATAATGGCATATGTCCGAACAGGCTAATCTGGAATCATCTGGATAAAAGTGGGATATCTTCTTACTCACAACTCTTATGAGATTTATTCAACTTCCTGGTTATTCTCCACTGATTAGTGGTTCCAAAAGCTTCTTAGATCGTGGTTCATCCTGGTTTGATAAGAATCATGAAGATAATGGCATATGTCCGAACAGGCTAATCTGGATCATCTGGATAGAAAAGTGGGATATCTTCTTACTCAACAACTCCTATGAGATTTATTCAACTTCCTGGTTATTCTCCACTGATTAGTGGTTCCAAATCAAGCTTCTTAGATCGTGGTTCATCCTGGTTTGATAAGAAATCATGAAGATTATTGCCATATGTCCGAACAGGCTAAATCTGGAATCATCTGGATAGAAAGTGGGATATCTTCTTACTCACAACTCCTATGAGATTTATTCAACTTCCTGGTTATTCTCCACTGATTAGTGTTCCAAATAAAGCCTTCTTAGATCGTGGCATGGATGATCCTAGGTGTGAGGAATCACGTCCCTGAAACTACTCTCCAACGGATTGTGATGATGAAACAAGATGTGGATTGAGTGATACTTCAAAGAGTTGCGGAATGACTCTTAGACTATCAAAGGTTTGCTTGCAAGGTAAGGATCAAGGATCCGAGTAACACTTAGACAAGCTTTGATCAAACAAGATTCAGAGAGAATTTTAATAGAAAGTGTTTGATGATTTTATTCATGATTTTCGTCCATAATATATAGGCAAGAAGTCTGTACATGCACAGCTTCTTGGAAACATACAAAATACTTAAAACAAAGGCTCCCTTGAAAACATAAATAAAGACCAAGTTTTAAATCCGAAATAGACTAGAAAATAAGAGAAATGGCATGGTTTCATCAAGAGGCTATTGTATAAGAGTTGTGTCCAAGCCTCATTAAAAACCTTGTTTGGAAAACCCAATGGGACAAAACCAAACCAAGGAAAAGAGTGCAAGTCACAACACCTCTCTTGATGAATGTCTTAGATGGCTTGAATCACAACCAGAGTAGTTGGATAAGCACACTCTAGACTGCCCTGGATAGTGTATAAGAGTTTATGGAAAGCTTGATTGAATCTGGCTTGCTTGGATCTAGTCATTGGACCAACTGGTACTTCTAAGTCCTTGCCATTTGTTTCCTCAGGTTCAAGCTGCTCCATGGTTCTTTCTTCAACTTCCTTAAGCTCTGGTTCAAGCTATTCCATATCTTTAGTTCCATTGCTTGTCAAGATCACATCATCCTCTCCCACTTGAGAAGGATTTGACCTCAAATCCGTTTCATCTGCATGATAAGGAACTAGGTCAGTAACATTAAAGCTTGAGCTCACGTTATACTTACCTTGGAGATCGAGTTGATAGGTATTGTTGTTGATCTTCCTGATGACTTTGAAAGGACCATCTAGTCTAGGCATGAGTTTGGATTTTCTTTCGTTAGGAAATCTGTCCTTCCTCAGATGTATCCAAACTAAGTCTCCTTCTTCAAAGATCATCTCTTTTCTTCCTTTGTTAGCTTGCTTAGCGTACAGCTTGGTCTTGTTTTCTATATTGATCCGGGCCTTCTCATGTATCTGCTTAACAAGTTCAGCTTTCTTTTGTCCATCCAAGCTAACGTGGTTTTGGACTTTGGACTTAGCCTGTTTGCAAGTGACACACCTTTCACAAGCTTTTTCTACATCTCTCCTCATGTGTGGCCAATAGAAGTGATCCTGCATTACGTTCAGTGTCTTAGCCACGCCAAAATGTCCTCCAAGTCCACCTGCGTGAGCTTCCTTGACAAACAAATCTCTCAAAGAAGAGTTAGGCACACATAGTCTATTTTCAAAGAAGAGAAAACCATCATTCTTGAAGTATTTACCACGACCAAACTTCTCACAAGAAGAATATATATCTTTAAAATCAGAATCAGTGGCATATAAAGTTTTGATATGCTCAAATCCAAGTAATTTCGTTTCAAGAGTGTTCAAGAGAACATACCTTCGAGATAGTGCATCAGCAACTATGTTTTCCTTACCTTTCTTGTATTTGATCACATAAGGAAAGGTTTCAATGAATTCAATCCATCTAGCATGTCTCTTGTTCAGTTTCTGTTGTCCCTTGAGATGCTTTAGAGACTCATGATCAGTGTGGATGACGAACTCCTTAGGCCAGAGATAGTGTTGCCATGTTTGCAAAGCCCTCACAAGCGCATAGAGCTCTTTGTCATACGTTGGATAGTTCAGAGTAGCCCCTCCAAGCTTTTCACTAAAGAAAGCTATAGGTTTCTTTTCCTGCATAAGCACAGCACCTACACCAATACCAGAAGCATCACATTCTATTTCAAATGTTTTAGAAAAGTCAGGGAGAGAAAGAACTGGTGAATTGGTGAGTTTCTCTTTCAAGGCTTGGAATGCTTCTTCTTGGAATTGTTCCCACTTGAACCCAACGTTTTTCTTGATTACTTCAGTCAGTGGTGCAGCCACAGTACTAAAATCCTTGACAAATTTTCTGTAGAATCCGGCTAGACCATGGAAGCTTCTCACTTCACCAACTGTCTTTGGGCTTGGCCATTCCTTGATAGCTTTGATCTTTTCTTCATCAACCTTGATTCCATCTGCACTCACAACAAAACCTAAAAAGACAAGGTTATCTGCTCCAAAAGTACATTTCTTTAAATTAGCAAACAAGGATTCCTTCCTAAGTACTTCTAGAACCTTTCTAAGATGCTCAACATGCTCATCCAAGTTCTTGCTGTAGATCAAAATGTCATCAAAGTAAACCACAACAAAATGACCTATAAATGATCTAAGAACATGGTTCATTAGCCTCATGAAAGTACTAGGCGCATTAGTCAGCCCAAATGGCATTACTAACCATTCATATAGCCCCTGCTTCGTTTTAAAAGCAGTTTTCCACTCATCACCCTCTTTCATTCTAATTTGGTGATACCCACTTTTCAAATCAACCTTAGAAAAGATGCTAGAACCATGCAACTCATCAAGCATATCATCTAATCTAGGAATGGGATATCGATACTTTACAGTGATATTGTTGATGGCTCTGCAATCGACACACATTCTCCAGCTACCATCTTTCTTTGGTACAAGTAAGACTGGAACTGCACATGGGCTCATGCTCTCACGAATATGACCTTTCTTCATAAGCTCAGTGACTTGTTGCTGTAGCTCTTTGGTCTCCAGAGGATTGGTTCTATAGGCTGGCTTGTTCGGTAGAGAAGCCCCTGGAATAAAATTGATTTGATGCTCTATTCCTCTGATAGGTGGCAGTCCTTGTGGAGCTTCTTCTGGAAAAACATCTTTGAATTCCTGCAAAAGAAATTGTATCTTGCTAGGAAGATCCTGCGCTGGCTTTGTTATGTTTAAACATTCTTTAAAAACAATCAGCAAGTGAGGTAAAGAACTTCCCTTTGGTTGAAGCAATATATTAGCCTGCTGCTTTTTCTTAGATTCTGAGGTCGCTTTGTTCTTCTTCAAGGCTATCTGATCTAGATGAACTTCTTGCGGTGTCAAAGGAACCAAAACAGTCTTCTTTCCTTTGTACTCAAACGAGTATCTGTTTGTGAACCCATCATGAAGTGTTCTTCTGTCGGATTGCCAAGGTCTACCAAGCAATATGTGTCCAGCATCCATTGGTAAGACATCACACAGTATCTCTTCCTCATACTTCCCAATAGACAATGGTACCTTAACTTGATGCTTTACCTCTAGCTCTCCTTCGTCATTAAGCCATTGTAACTTGTAAGTTGTTGGTGTTTTTATGACCTTCAGACCAAGTTTCTCCACCATGGTTTCACTTGCAACATTGGTACAACTTCCTCCATCTATAACCAAGCTGCAAACCTTTCCGTGAACCATACAGCGAGTGTGAAACAGATTCTCTCTCTGCTCTCTCCATCGGTCTTGGCTTGAAGATTCAGTGTTCTTCTAGTAACAAGTAACTCTCCACGAGTTGGCATTTCCACCCTTTCTTCTTCAGACTCAGATACCTCTTCCTCGGATTCAATGTCACCATTTTCTCTGATGAGTATTACCCTTTTGTTGGAGCAGCTACTGGCATAGTGTCCATATCCTTTACACTTGTAGCACTGTATGTCTCTGGATTTGGATGCAGTGGCTACTTCCTTTCCTTTAACACTTTGTTCCTCCACTTTAGGCTTGGAGAATGGTCTGGATTCTCTGGTCTTTTCGTCCTTCTGGTAGTGTGGTTTGCTGGCTCCATAGCTAGACTTGTAACTTCTTCTTTTCAACTGCTGTTCAAACATAATCGCCTTGTGCAATAGCTTTTCCATCTCAATGTAGTGATGAACTTCAAGTCTGTCCATGATGTCTCTGTTTAGACCACCCATGAATCTGGCCATTGTTGCTTCTCTGTCTTCTTGTATATCAGCTCTCAGCATAAGGGTTTCCATTTCCTTATAATATTCCTCAACTGATCTACTTCCTTGAGACGGTGTTCTGAGCTTGAAGTGCAACTCTCTGTGGTAGTGGCTCGGTACAAATCTCTTCCTCATGATTACCTTCATCTGGTTCCAGGTTTCAACAGGAAAATCTCCAGCTCTTCTTCTTGCTGTAACCAAGTTATCCCACCAACTTAAAGCATACTCCTTGAACTCAGTAGGGGCAAGTTTCATTTTATACTCTGCAGTGTAGTCTCTGCAATTGAACACGAGTTCAATCTTCTTTTCCCACTCTAAGTATTCTTCTGGATCAGCAGTGCCTTTACACTCAGGAATTTTCAGTTTCAAACCACCAAGAGGATCGCTGGTTTTTGGCCTTTCTTCCTGGTCATGCCTCCTTCTTCTGGTACCAATGGATCGGTTTGAATGGCTATAGTAACTTTCTGTAGCAGATCGATCTGAAGTCCTTCTAGGTCTCTCACGATCTGAGTGCACAACCTCAGCCCTGAAGTGTTCTAGTCTCTGATCCATCAAAGTAGTCATGCGTGCAGTCAAAGCATCAAGTAACAGTGGATTCATTCCATTATTCCTAGTGTCCTCGTCTCCCATGGTTCCTGTTGAGTTTTAAAGCACAAAACCAGTAAAAGAGATCATAGAAACAGAAAATAACGGAAAACACAGAAACTGAGACAGATTCAAAAACTTTTATGAAGAACCCTAATTCTTTTTCTTAACAATTTCGAAATTTGAAACAGATTATTTAGCAATTTCAACACTTATTCTAAGCAGATCTGACAGTAACAAACATGATTCTAACAAGTTTCAAACTTTAGAACAGATCTGAGAACAGAATATGAAAAGACTAAAAGTTGCAGAACTGGAAAAACACAACCTTTTGATGGAGATCTGCTCTGATACCACTTGGTATGATCCTAGGTGTGAGGATCACGTCCCTGACTACTCTCCAACGGATTGTGATGATGAAAACAAGATGTGGATTGAGTGATACTTCGAAGAGTTGCGGAATGACTCTTAGACTATCAAAGGTTTGCTTGCAAGGTAAGGATCAAGGATCCGAGTAACACTTAGACAAGCTTTGATCAAACAAGATTCAGAGAGAATTTTTAATAGAAAGTGTTTGATGATTTTATTCATGATTTTCGTCCATAATATATAGGCAAGAAGTCTGTACATGCACAGCTTCTTGGAAACATACAAAATACTTAAAACAAAGGCTCCCTTGAAAACATAAATAAAGACCAAGTTTTAAATCCGAAAATAGACTAGAAAATAAGAGAAATGGCATGGTTTCATCAAGAGGCTATCGTATAAGTGTTGTGTCCAAGCCTCATTAAAAACCTTGTTTGGAAAACCCAATGGGACAAAACCAAACCAAGGAAAAGAGTGCAAGTCACAACACCTCTCTTGATGAATGTCTTAGATGGCTTGAATCACAACCAGAGTAGTTGGATAAGCACACTCTAGACTGCCCTGGATAGTGTATAAGAGTTTATGGAAAGCTTGATTGAATCTGGCTTGCTTGGATCTAGTCATTGGACCAACTGGTACTTCTAAGTCCTTTGCCATTTGTTTCCTCAGGTTCAAGCTGCTCCATGGTTCTTTCTTCAACTTCCTTAAGCTCTGGTTCAAGCTGTTCCATATCTTTAGTTCCATTGCTTGTCAAGATCACATCAGGGTTGTGAGTAAGAAGATATCCCACTTTCTATCCAGATGATTCCAGATTAGCCTGTTCGGACATATGGCAATATCTTCATGATTCTTATCAAACCAGGATGAACCACGATCTAAGAAGCTTTTTGGAACCACTAATCAGTGGAGAATAACCAGGAAGTTGAATAAATCTCATAAGATGTGAGTAAGAAGATATCCCACTTTCTATCCAGATGATTCCAGATTAGCCTGTTCGGACATATGGCAATATCTTCATGATTCTTATCAAACCAGGATGAACCACGATCTAAGAAGCTTTATTTGGAACCACTAATCAGTGGAGAATAACCAGGAAGTTGAATAAATCTCATAAGAGTTGTGAGTAAGAAGATATCCCACTTTCTATCCAGATGATTCCAGATTAGCCTGTTCGGACATATGGCAATATCTTCATGATTCTTATCAAACCAGGATGAACCACGATCTAAGAAGCTTTATTTGGAACCACTAATCAGTGGAGAATAACCAGGAAGTTGAATAAATCTCATAGGAGTTGTGAGTAAGAAGATATCCCACTTTCTATCCAGATGATTCCAGATTAGCCTGTTCGGACATATGGCAATATCTTCATGATTCTTATCAAACCAGGATGAACCACGATCTAAGAAGCTTTATTTGGAACCACTAATCAGTGGAGAATAACCAGGAAGTTGAATAAATCTCATAGGAGTTGTGAGTAAGAAGATATCCCACTTTCTATCCAGATGATTCCAGATTAGCCTGTTCGGACATATGGCAATATCTTCATGATTCTTATCAAACCAGGATGAACCACGATCTAAGAAGCTTTATTTGGAACCACTAATCAGTGGAGAATAACCAGGAAGTTGAATAAATCTCATAGGAGTTGTGAGTAAGAAGATATCCCACTTTCTATCCAGATGATTCCAGATTAGCCTGTTCGGACATATGGCAATATCTTCATGATTCTTATCAAACCAGGATGAACCACGATCTAAGAAGCTTTATTTGGAACCACTAATCAGTGGAGAATAACCAGGAAGTTGAATAAATCTCATAGGAGTTGTGAGTAAGAAGATATCCCACTTTCTATCCAGATGATTCCAGATTAGCCTGTTCGGACATATGGCAATATCTTCATGATTCTTATCAAACCAGGATGAACCACGATCTAAGAAGCTTTATTTGGAACCACTAATCAGTGGAGAATAACCAGGAAGTTGAATAAATCTCATAGGAGTTGTGAGTAAGAAGATATCCCACTTTCTATCCAGATGATTCCAGATTAGCCTGTTCGGACATATGGCAATATCTTCATGATTCTTATCAAACCAGGATGAACCACGATCTAAGAAGCTTTATTTGGAACCACTAATCAGTGGAGAATAACCAGGAAGTTGAATAAATCTCATAGGAGTTGTGAGTAAGAAGATATCCCACTTTCTATCCAGATGATTCCAGATTAGCCTGTTCGGACATATGGCAATATCTTCATGATTCTTATCAAACCAGGATGAACCACGATCTAAGAAGCTTTATTTGGAACCACTAATCAGTGGAGAATAACCAGGAAGTTGAATAAATCTCATAGGAGTTGTGAGTAAGAAGATATCCCACTTTCTATCCAGATGATTCCAGATTAGCCTGTTCGGACATATGGCAATATCTTCATGATTCTTATCAAACCAGGATGAACCACGATCTAAGAAGCTTTATTTGGAACCACTAATCAGTGGAGAATAACCAGGAAGTTGAATAAATCTCATAGGAGTTGTGAGTAAGAAGATATCCCACTTTCTATCCAGATGATTCCAGATTAGCCTGTTCGGACATATGCCATTATCTTCATGATTCTTATCAAACCAGGATGAACCACGATCTAAGAAGCTTTATTTGGAACCACTAATCAGTGGAGAATAACCAGGAAGTTGAATAAATCTCATAGGAGTTGTGAGTAAGAAGATATCCCACTTTCTATCCAGATGATTCCAGATTAGCCTGTTCGGACATATGGCAATATCTTCATGATTCTTATCAAACCAGGATGAACCACGATCTAAGAAGCTTTATTTGGAACCACTAATCAGTGGAGAATAACCAGGAAGTTGAATAAATCTCATAGGAGTTGTGAGTAAGAAGATATCCCACTTTCTATCCAGATGATTCCAGATTAGCCTGTTCGGACATATGGCATTATCTTCATGATTCTTATCAAACCAGGATGAACCACGATCTAAGAAGCTTTATTTGGAACCACTAATCAGTGGAGAATAACCAGGAAGTTGAATAAATCTCATAGGAGTTGTGAGTAAGAAGATATCCCACTTTCTATCCAGATGATTCCAGATTAGCCTGTTCGGACATATGGCAATATCTTCATGATTCTTATCAAACCAGGATGAACCACGATCTAAGAAGCTTTATTTGGAACCACTAATCAGTGGAGAATAACCAGGAAGTTGAATAAATCTCATAAGAGTTGTGAGTAAGAAGATATCCCACTTTCTATCCAGATGATTCCAGATTAGCCTGTTCGGACATATGGCAATATCTTCATGATTCTTATCAAACCAGGATGAACCACGATCTAAGAAGCTTTATTTGGAACCACTAATCAGTGGAGAATAACCAGGAAGTTGAATAAATCTCATAGGAGTTGTGAGTAAGAAGATATCCCACTTTCTATCCAGATGATTCCAGATTAGCCTGTTCGGACATATGGCATTATCTTCATGATTCTTATCAAACCAGGATGAACCACGATCTAAGAAGCTTTATTTGGAACCACTAATCAGTGGAGAATAACCAGGAAGTTGAATAAATCTCATAGGAGTTGTGAGTAAGAAGATATCCCACTTTCTATCCAGATGATTCCAGATTAGCCTGTTCGGACATATGGCAATATCTTCATGATTCTTATCAAACCAGGATGAACCACGATCTAAGAAGCTTTATTTGGAACCACTAATCAGTGGAGAATAACCAGGAAGTTGAATAAATCTCATAGGAGTTGTGAGTAAGAAGATATCCCACTTTCTATCCAGATGATTCCAGATTAGCCTGTTCGGACATATGCCATTATCTTCATGATTCTTATCAAACCAGGATGAACCACGATCTAAGAAGCTTTATTTGGAACCACTAATCAGTGGAGAATAACCAGGAAGTTGAATAAATCTCATAGGAGTTGTGAGTAAGAAGATATCCCACTTTCTATCCAGATGATTCCAGATTAGCCTGTTCGGACATATGGCAATATCTTCATGATTCTTATCAAACCAGGATGAACCACGATCTAAGAAGCTTTATTTGGAACCACTAATCAGTGGAGAATAACCAGGAAGTTGAATAAATCTCATAGGAGTTGTGAGTAAGAAGATATCCCACTTTCTATCCAGATGATTCCAGATTAGCCTGTTCGGACATATGCCAATATCTTCATGATTCTTATCAAACCAGGATGAACCACGATCTAAGAAGCTTTATTTGGAACCACTAATCAGTGGAGAATAACCAGGAAGTTGAATAAATCTCATAGGAGTTGTGAGTAAGAAGATATCCCACTTTCTATCCAGATGATTCCAGATTAGCCTGTTCGGACATATGGCAATATCTTCATGATTCTTATCAAACCAGGATGAACCACGATCTAAGAAGCTTTATTTGGAACCACTAATCAGTGGAGAATAACCAGGAAGTTGAATAAATCTCATAGGAGTTGTGAGTAAGAAGATATCCCACTTTCTATCCAGATGATTCCAGATTAGCCTGTTCGGACATATGCCAATATCTTCATGATTCTTATCAAACCAGGATGAACCACGATCTAAGAAGCTTTATTTGGAACCACTAATCAGTGGAGAATAACCAGGAAGTTGAATAAATCTCATAGGAGTTGTGAGTAAGAAGATATCCCACTTTCTATCCAGATGATTCCAGATTAGCCTGTTCGGACATATGCCATTATCTTCATGATTCTTATCAAACCAGGATGAACCACGATCTAAGAAGCTTTATTTGGAACCACTAATCAGTGGAGAATAACCAGGAAGTTGAATAAATCTCATAGGAGTTGTGAGTAAGAAGATATCCCACTTTCTATCCAGATGATTCCAGATTAGCCTGTTCGGACATATGGCAATATCTTCATGATTCTTATCAAACCAGGATGAACCACGATCTAAGAAGCTTTATTTGGAACCACTAATCAGTGGAGAATAACCAGGAAGTTGAATAAATCTCATAGGAGTTGTGAGTAAGAAGATATCCCACTTTCTATCCAGATGATTCCAGATTAGCCTGTTCGGACATATGCCAATATCTTCATGATTCTTATCAAACCAGGATGAACCACGATCTAAGAAGCTTTATTTGGAACCACTAATCAGTGGAGAATAACCAGGAAGTTGAATAAATCTCATAGGAGTTGTGAGTAAGAAGATATCCCACTTTCTATCCAGATGATTCCAGATTAGCCTGTTCGGACATATGGCAATATCTTCATGATTCTTATCAAACCAGGATGAACCACGATCTAAGAAGCTTTATTTGGAACCACTAATCAGTGGAGAATAACCAGGAAGTTGAATAAATCTCATAGGAGTTGTGAGTAAGAAGATATCCCACTTTCTATCCAGATGATTCCAGATTAGCCTGTTCGGACATATGCCATTATCTTCATGATTCTTATCAAACCAGGATGAACCACGATCTAAGAAGCTTTATTTGGAACCACTAATCAGTGGAGAATAACCAGGAAGTTGAATAAATCTCATAGGAGTTGTGAGTAAGAAGATATCCCACTTTCTATCCAGATGATTCCAGATTAGCCTGTTCGGACATATGGCAATATCTTCATGATTCTTATCAAACCAGGATGAACCACGATCTAAGAAGCTTTATTTGGAACCACTAATCAGTGGAGAATAACCAGGAAGTTGAATAAATCTCATAGGAGTTGTGAGTAAGAAGATATCCCACTTTCTATCCAGATGATTCCAGATTAGCCTGTTCGGACATATGGCAATATCTTCATGATTCTTATCAAACCAGGATGAACCACGATCTAAGAAGCTTTATTTGGAACCACTAATCAGTGGAGAATAACCAGGAAGTTGAATAAATCTCATAGGAGTTGTGAGTAAGAAGATATCCCACTTTCTATCCAGATGATTCCAGATTAGCCTGTTCGGACATATGGCAATATCTTCATGATTCTTATCAAACCAGGATGAACCACGATCTAAGAAGCTTTATTTGGAACCACTAATCAGTGGAGAATAACCAGGAAGTTGAATAAATCTCATAGGAGTTGTGAGTAAGAAGATATCCCACTTTCTATCCAGATGATTCCAGATTAGCCTGTTCGGACATATGCCATTATCTTCATGATTCTTATCAAACCAGGATGAACCACGATCTAAGAAGCTTTATTTGGAACCACTAATCAGTGGAGAATAACCAGGAAGTTGAATAAATCTCATAGGAGTTGTGAGTAAGAAGATATCCCACTTTCTATCCAGATGATTCCAGATTAGCCTGTTCGGACATATGGCAATATCTTCATGATTCTTATCAAACCAGGATGAACCACGATCTAAGAAGCTTTATTTGGAACCACTAATCAGTGGAGAATAACCAGGAAGTTGAATAAATCTCATAGGAGTTGTGAGTAAGAAGATATCCCACTTTCTATCCAGATGATTCCAGATTAGCCTGTTCGGACATATGCCATATCTTCATGATTCTTATCAAACCAGGATGAACCACGATCTAAGAAGCTTTATTTGGAACCACTAATCAGTGGAGAATAACCAGGAAGTTGAATAAATCTCATAGGAGTTGTGAGTAAGAAGATATCCCACTTTCTATCCAGATGATTCCAGATTAGCCTGTTCGGACATATGGCAATATCTTCATGATTCTTATCAAACCAGGATGAACCACGATCTAAGAAGCTTTATTTGGAACCACTAATCAGTGGAGAATAACCAGGAAGTTGAATAAATCTCATAGGAGTTGTGAGTAAGAAGATATCCCACTTTCTATCCAGATGATTCCAGATTAGCCTGTTCGGACATATGGCAATATCTTCATGATTCTTATCAAACCAGGATGAACCACGATCTAAGAAGCTTTATTTGGAACCACTAATCAGTGGAGAATAACCAGGAAGTTGAATAAATCTCATAGGAGTTGTGAGTAAGAAGATATCCCACTTTCTATCCAGATGATTCCAGATTAGCCTGTTCGGACATATGGCAATATCTTCATGATTCTTATCAAACCAGGATGAACCACGATCTAAGAAGCTTTATTTGGAACCACTAATCAGTGGAGAATAACCAGGAAGTTGAATAAATCTCATAGGAGTTGTGAGTAAGAAGATATCCCACTTTCTATCCAGATGATTCCAGATTAGCCTGTTCGGACATATGGCAATATCTTCATGATTCTTATCAAACCAGGATGAACCACGATCTAAGAAGCTTTATTTGGAACCACTAATCAGTGGAGAATAACCAGGAAGTTGAATAAATCTCATAGGAGTTGTGAGTAAGAAGATATCCCACTTTCTATCCAGATGATTCCAGATTAGCCTGTTCGGACATATGGCAATATCTTCATGATTCTTATCAAACCAGGATGAACCACGATCTAAGAAGCTTTATTTGGAACCACTAATCAGTGGAGAATAACCAGGAAGTTGAATAAATCTCATAAGAGTTGTGAGTAAGAAGATATCCCACTTTCTATCCAGATGATTCCAGATTAGCCTGTTCGGACATATGCCATTATCTTCATGATTCTTATCAAACCAGGATGAACCACGATCTAAGAAGCTTTATTTGGAACCACTAATCAGTGGAGAATAACCAGGAAGTTGAATAAATCTCATAGGAGTTGTGAGTAAGAAGATATCCCACTTTCTATCCAGATGATTCCAGATTAGCCTGTTCGGACATATGGCAATATCTTCATGATTCTTATCAAACCAGGATGAACCACGATCTAAGAAGCTTTATTTGGAACCACTAATCAGTGGAGAATAACCAGGAAGTTGAATAAATCTCATAGGAGTTGTGAGTAAGAAGATATCCCACTTTCTATCCAGATGATTCCAGATTAGCCTGTTCGGACATATGGCAATATCTTCATGATTCTTATCAAACCAGGATGAACCACGATCTAAGAAGCTTTATTTGGAACCACTAATCAGTGGAGAATAACCAGGAAGTTGAATAAATCTCATAGGAGTTGTGAGTAAGAAGATATCCCACTTTCTATCCAGATGATTCCAGATTAGCCTGTTCGGACATATGGCAATATCTTCATGATTCTTATCAAACCAGGATGAACCACGATCTAAGAAGCTTTATTTGGAACCACTAATCAGTGGAGAATAACCAGGAAGTTGAATAAATCTCATAGGAGTTGTGAGTAAGAAGATATCCCACTTTCTATCCAGATGATTCCAGATTAGCCTGTTCGGACATATGCCATTATCTTCATGATTCTTATCAAACCAGGATGAACCACGATCTAAGAAGCTTTATTTGGAACCACTAATCAGTGGAGAATAACCAGGAAGTTGAATAAATCTCATAGGAGTTGTGAGTAAGAAGATATCCCACTTTCTATCCAGATGATTCCAGATTAGCCTGTTCGGACATATGGCAATATCTTCATGATTCTTATCAAACCAGGATGAACCACGATCTAAGAAGCTTTATTTGGAACCACTAATCAGTGGAGAATAACCAGGAAGTTGAATAAATCTCATAGGAGTTGTGAGTAAGAAGATATCCCACTTTCTATCCAGATGATTCCAGATTAGCCTGTTCGGACATATGGCAATATCTTCATGATTCTTATCAAACCAGGATGAACCACGATCTAAGAAGCTTTATTTGGAACCACTAATCAGTGGAGAATAACCAGGAAGTTGAATAAATCTCATAGGAGTTGTGAGTAAGAAGATATCCCACTTTCTATCCAGATGATTCCAGATTAGCCTGTTCGGACATATGGCAATATCTTCATGATTCTTATCAAACCAGGATGAACCACGATCTAAGAAGCTTTATTTGGAACCACTAATCAGTGGAGAATAACCAGGAAGTTGAATAAATCTCATAGGAGTTGTGAGTAAGAAGATATCCCACCTTCTATCCAGATGATTCCAGATTAGCCTGTTCGGACATATGCCATTATCTTCATGATTCTTATCAAACCAGGATGAACCACGATCTAAGAAGCTTTATTTGGAACCACTAATCAGTGGAGAATAACCAGGAAGTTGAATAAATCTCATAGGAGTTGTGAGTAAGAAGATATCCCACTTTCTATCCAGATGATTCCAGATTAGCCTGTTCGGACATATGGCAATATCTTCATGATTCTTATCAAACCAGGATGAACCACGATCTAAGAAGCTTTATTTGGAACCACTAATCAGTGGAGAATAACCAGGAAGTTGAATAAATCTCATAGGAGTTGTGAGTAAGAAGATATCCCACTTTCTATCCAGATGATTCCAGATTAGCCTGTTCGGACATATGCCATTATCTTCATGATTCTTATCAAACCAGGATGAACCACGATCTAAGAAGCTTTATTTGGAACCACTAATCAGTGGAGAATAACCAGGAAGTTGAATAAATCTCATAAGTGTTGTGAGTAAGAAGATATCCCACTTTCTATCCAGATGATTCCAGATTAGCCTGTTCGGACATATGGCAATATCTTCATGATTCTTATCAAACCAGGATGAACCACGATCTAAGAAGCTTTATTTGGAACCACTAATCAGTGGAGAATAACCAGGAAGTTGAATAAATCTCATAGGAGTTGTGAGTAAGAAGATATCCCACTTTCTATCCAGATGATTCCAGATTAGCCTGTTCGGACATATGCCAATATCTTCATGATTCTTATCAAACCAGGATGAACCACGATCTAAGAAGCTTTATTTGGAACCACTAATCAGTGGAGAATAACCAGGAAGTTGAATAAATCTCATAGGAGTTGTGAGTAAGAAGATATCCCACTTTCTATCCAGATGATTCCAGATTAGCCTGTTCGGACATATGCCAATATCTTCATGATTCTTATCAAACCAGGATGAACCACGATCTAAGAAGCTTTATTTGGAACCACTAATCAGTGGAGAATAACCAGGAAGTTGAATAAATCTCATAGGAGTTGTGAGTAAGAAGATATCCCACTTTCTATCCAGATGATTCCAGATTGATCATGGACAACAACTTGATAAAGATAGAGGAGAGATCAAGGATAAGCAGGATGAAGATGGAGATGCCTTGGGAGATTAACCAGGAAGGTCCCATAACTCGTGTTGTGAGCAAGAAGACTCCATGAAGCTGTTGGGAACATACTTAAGATGTCTTGGAAGCAATAAGATTATCTTGGTCGAAGCTTGAGCAACCAAGACACACTTACCACACTTCAAGCTAAACCTTCAAGCTGATCATCATCTAGGCAAGTGGCTTGTGTGTACTCTTTTTCCCTTAGTTGGTTTTGTCCCACTGGGTTTTCCAACTAAGGTTTTTAATGAGGCCATGTGTTCACTTTCATATCACCTAGGTGATGTATCTTTGGTGCATCTCGGATGCTTTGGACCAACCACATATCTACCTTATGTTATCTTTAGTCTATAGTCTTTATTTCTTATCTTATGTGTTGCAAAGTCTTTTAAATTTTAAAACTTAGTCTTTGGTCTTTGTTTGATTACCAAGGGAGCGTGTTCCCTTTAATGATCTCGAGAACTTGAGCCTGTTCAAGTCTTCTCTCTATTTAAACTTGTCGCAAGCTTCTTTCTATGCAATCATCTTTTAATCAAAACCTTTGTTCTCTCTTAAACTTGTTTGCGAGTTCTTGAGTGATCTTGTTGGTGTGTAGTATCCAGCAAACCTTAGGTGTCTAATTTGGTGTGTCATATCCGATCTAGTCATCTAAAAGTGTCAGTGAGTCTTTCCGCAACTCTTTGAATCAACCATCAGTCCACTGCCTTGAAGAGCTTGAGTCTTTGCCTCGTTCTTGCAAGGATCTATCCATATCATCCAGAGAATACATCATAGGATCTTATTAAGTGGTATCAGAGCACTCTGGATAGGGAAGTTCTCGATTTCTCTTTGATTTTTATTTGAACTCTTCGGCTTCTTTTGAATCCATCGATTGATCTGTGTTCATCTTTGAGTTATTTCGCTTGATCTGATCGTTTAATTACCTATTGTTGTTGTTGGAATCAAATCCTGATAGATCTAGGTATTTTCATCATATTTGATCTTGATCTAATTCGTTTTCGTGTGATAAAAGTTATCAAGTATTTATCTGTTCTAATCGTGTTGCCTTAGATCGCAAGTTTTCTTTTTGATCAAAGTTGTTTCCTTTTAAAAAATTTCTTGAACATCTTACTTGTTTTGATTGTTTCTTTGTTTCAAGTAACAATGGGGAACGAGTCAGATGAGGAAGCAGAACTTGTAAGGAATAGTAGACTTCTAAAAGAGGAGATGACCGAGCAGTTAAAACAAACTCTGATCACTACCGTGGCTGATATGATCAAGGCTAGCATCACGGGTCTTCGTGATGAGATGAGACAAGAGCTGAGAAAAGATACTGGTCAGGGCCATAGTAATGAGTCTAGAAGAGAAAGAAGAGGTCAGAGTCCACAGAATCATCCTGAACCAAGGAGAGACCGTAGAGAACATGCTGGATCACAAGAGACTGACAACTACTTTGAGCGCAACCGGTCTGAACATAGTGGTTCTTCTTCTTCTAGAGGGAGTAGAAGGCAGAGGCGTGATCATGAAGTTAGGAGACCTAAGAACGAAGAGCTTGGTGGAGTTAAGCTCAAAATACCTCCTTTTCATGGCAAGGTTGATCCGGATGCTTACTTGGAGTGGGAGAAGAAGATTGAGATTGTCTTCAATTGTAAGAACTATACCAACACTCAAAGGATCCAACTTGCTGCAACTGAGTTCTATGAATATGCTCTGAGCTGGTGAGATCAACTGGTGACCATGAGACGGCTTAACCAAGAGTATCCAGTGGAAACATGGAGTGAGATGAAATCTCTTATGCGCAAGAGGTTCGTACCGAGCCACTACCACAGAGATCTACACCAGAGACTAAGAAAACTCACTCAAGGATCTAAGACCGTAGAGGAGTACTATCAAGATATGGAGCTGTTGATGTTGAGAGCCAGTATTTCAGAAGATAGAGAAGCTATTCTGTCAAGGTTTCTTGGAGGGCTCAACCGAGAAATACAAGATAAGGTGGAGATGCAACACTATGTGGAAATAGAAGAGATGTTGCATAAGACCATTCTAGTGGAGCAGCAACTCAAGAGGAAGGGACATTCACGTGGTAGCTATGGGACTACTCGGTCCCAAGGTTCTAAGGAAGATAAGTCTAGCTACCAGAAGGAGAGTAAACCTTATCAGAAAGATGACACCAAGCCTAGCAACATCTACAGCAAGGACAAAGGAAAGACAGGAGCTACTGGTTCCAAGACTAGGGATGTCAAGTGCTTTAAGTGTCAAGGGCGTGGGCACTATGCCAATGAGTGTACTAATAAAAAGACCATGATTCTTCTTGACACCGGGGAGTATATGTCTCAAGATTAGAAGATCCACACTGATCATGAGCAGTCTGAAGAAAAGTTTGAAGAAGAACCGGTCAAGGGAAGGCTGTTGGTAACAAGGAGACTTTTGAATCTTCAAACTAAGGCTGATGAGATTGAGCAGCATGAGAACTTGTTCTACACTAGGTGTTTGGTTCAAGGAAAGGTCTGTAGTCTTATCATTGATGGAGGCAGTTGTGTCAACGTAGCTAGCGAAACTATGGTTAAGGAAGTTGGGTTTGCAAGTTCAGAAGCATCCAAAACCGAATAGGCTGCAGTGGCTTAATGAGCAGGGCGAGATGAGGGTCTCTGATCAAGTAGTGGTTCCTATAGACATAGGAAGATATGAGGATGAGATCTTATGTGATGTGATACCTATGGAAGCAAGCCATATTCTTCTCGGATGACCATGGCAATCTGATAGACATGTGATACATGATGGCTTCACCAACAAGCACTCTTTTGAATACAGAGGTAAGAAGACAGTGTTGGTGCCATTAACCCCTAAAGAAGTGCAAGAGGATCAGCTCCATCTACAGAAAAAGAAAGAGATTGAACTCAAAACTGATCTCAACAAGCAGCATAGCTTCTATGCCAAACAGGGAGATATCAACTGAATTCTCTACTCTCAAAACTCTATTTTGTTGCTTGTGTTTAAAGAATCTTTACTAACAACCACTGATTACACACCGGACCATCCGAGTGAAGAAGTCTCTCTTTTACAGGAATATGCAGATGTGTTTCCAGAAGATAGTTCCAATGGTTTACCTCCAGTTCGTAGGATTGAGCATCAAATAGACTTTGTACCTGGTTCAACACTCTCAAACCGACCTGCCTACAGAACTAATACAGTGGAGACTAAAGAGTTGCAAAGGCAAGTAGAAGAGTTGATGGAGAAGGGTCACATCCGAGAGAGCTTGAGTCCATGTGCAGTACCAGTGCTTCTTGTGCCTAAGAAAGATGGTAGCTGGCGCATGTGTGTTGATTGTAGAGCAATCAACAACATAACAGTGAAATATCGACACCCTATTCCTAGACTTGATGATATGCTTGATGAATTGCATGGTTCTACCATATTTTCTAAGATAGATCTAAAGAGTGGATATCATCAAATTAGGATGAAAGAGGGAGATGACTGGAAAACTGCATTCAAAACTAAGTATGGTTTATATGAGTGGTTAGTCATGCCTTTTGGATTAACCAATGCTCTTAGTACATTCATGAGATTGATGAATCATGTGCTTAAATCATTCATAGGCATCTTTGTTTTTGTGTACTTTGATGATATCCTAGTCTATAGCAAGAGTCTTGATGATCATATAGAACATCTTAGGGCTGTTTTGAATGTTTTGAGGAAATAAAAGCTTTATGCTAATCTAAAGAAGTGCACCTTTTGCACATATAACTTGGTTTTTCTAGGCTTTATTGTGAGTGCAGATGGAGTAAAGGTTGATCCCGAGAAGATCAAAGCCATACAAGAGTGGCCAACTCCAACTACAGTGGGAGAAGTGAGGAGTTTTCATGGGCTAGCAGGTTTCTATAGGCGCTTTGTGAAGGATTTCAGTACTATAGCAGCTCCACTAACCGAGATCATCAAGAAGGATATAGGATTCAAGTGGGGAGAAGCACAAGAAACTTCATTCCAAATCCTTAAAGAGAAGCTTACTCACTTCCCTCTTCTTATGCTTCCTGATTTTTCTAAAACCTTTGAAATAGAATGTGATGCCTCAGGAATTGGAATTGGTGCTGTATTGATGCAGGATAAAAGACCCATAGCATACTTCAGTGAGAAGCTTGGAGGAGCAACTCTCAACTATGCAACGTATGACAAGGAGTTGTATGCTTTGGTGAGGGCCTTGCAAACATAGCAACATTATCTGTGGCCTAAGGAGTTTGTCATCCACACAGACCATGAGTCTCTCAAGTATCTTAAGGGACAGAACAAGCTGAGCAAAAGACATGCGAGATGGGTTGAGTTCATAGAAACCTTTCCTTATGTGATCAAATACAAACAAGGTAAGGACAGTATAGTGGCTGATGCACTATCTCGGAGGTATGTGCTCTTAAACACTCTTGATGCTAAGCTACTAGGCTTTGAACAACTTAAAGAAATGTACGAAACTGATCCTGAGTTTAAAGATGCATACAAGTCGTGTGAAAAGTTTGCTGCTGGTCATTATTTTAGGCAAGATGAATTTCTCTTCTATGATAATCGTTTGTGTGTGCCTAATTGTTCTTTGAGAGATTTGTTTATTAGGGAAGCACATGGAGGAAGTCTTATGGGACATTTATGTATTGCCAAGACTCTTAAAGTTTTGCAGGATCATTTCTTTTGGCCTCGCATGAAGAGAGATGTGGAGAGAATCTGTGAGAGATGTGCAACATGTAAACAAGCTAAGTCCAAAGTCCAAGCTCACGGTTTGTATACTCCTTTACCCATTCCTTACCATCCTTGGAATGACATCTCTATGGATTTTATTGTTGGATTGCCTAGGACTAGAATCAGAAAGGATTCAATCTTTGTAGTTGTTGATAGGTTCTCTAAAATGGCTCACTTCATTGCTTGTCACAAAACTGATGATGCATTGCATATTGCTAACTTGTTCTTTAAAGAGATTGTGCGTTTACATGGCATGCCTAGAACTATAGTATCTGATAGAGACACCAAGTTTCTTAGTTACTTTTGGAAGACACTTTGGTCTAAGTTAGGCACTAAACTGTTGTTCTCTACTACTTGTCACCCACAAACTGATGGTCAAACTGAAGTAGTGAATAGAACTTTAGGAACACTCTTGCGTGCTTTCATAAAGAAGAACTTGAAATCATGGGAAGACTGTTTGATTCATTGTGAATTTGCATATAATCATGCTATGCATTCTGCTTCTAAGTTTTCTCCTTTTGAAATTGTTTATGGGTTCAATCCCACCTCTCCTTTGGATTTAATACCTTTACCTGAGTGTGAAAGGATTAGTATGGATGGCAAAAAGAAGGCAGAGATGGTGAAACAACTCCATGAGCAAGCAAGGCGCAACATTGAAGAGAAAACCAAGCAGTATGTTAAACATGCCAATAAGGGCAAACGAGAGATGGTCTTTGAAGTAGGTGATCAAGTATGGGTTCACCTAAGGAAAGAGAGGTTTCCTAGACAAAGGAAGTCCAAGCTCATGCCGAGAATAGATGGACCTTTTGAGGTCACAAAGAAGATCAGCAACAATGCTTACAAGCTGGATCTCCAAGGTAAGTATGATGTGAGTAATAGTTTCAATGTTACTGACTTGATCCCTTTTATTGCAGATGAACCAGATTTGAGGACAAATCCTTTTCAAGAGGGAGGGGATGATGTGATCATGGACCAACAACTTGATAAAGATAGAGAAGAGGAGATCAAGGATAAGCAGGATGAAGATGGAGATGCCTTGGCCATTCCCAAAGGTCCTATGACTCGTGCAATGACAAGAAGACTCCATGAAGCTGTTGGGAACATACTTAAGATGTCTTGGAAGCAAGAAGATTGTCTTGGTCGAAGCTTGAGCAACCAAGACACACTTACCACACTTCAAGCTAAACCTTCAAGCTGATCATCATCTAGGCAAGTGGCTTGTGTGTACTCTTTTTCCCTTAGTTGGTTTTCTCTCACTGGGTTTTCCAACTAAGGTTTTTAATGAGGCCATGAGTTCAATTTCATATCACCTAGGTGATGTATCTTTGGTGCATCTCGGATGCTTTGGACCAACCACATATCTACCTTATGTTATCTTTAGTTTATAGTCTTTATTTCTTATCTTATGTGTTGCAAACTCTTTTAAATTTTAAAACTTAGTCTTTGGTCTTTGTTTGATTACGAAGGGAGCGTGTTTCCTTTAATGATCTCGAGAACTTGAGCCTGTTCAAGTCTTCTCTCTATTTAAACTTGTCGCAAGCTTCTTTCTATGCAATCATCTTTTAATCAAAACCTTTGTTCTCTCTTAAACTTGTTTGCGAGTTCTTGAGTGATCTTGTTGGTGTGTAGTATCCAGCAAAACCCTAGGTGTCTAAGTTGGTGTGTCATATCCGATCTAGTCATCTAAAAGTGTCAAGGAGTCTTTCCGAAACTCTTTGAATCAACCATCAGTCCACTGCCTTGAAGAGCTTGAGTCTTTGCCTCGTTCTTGCAAGGATCTATCCATATCATCCAGAGAATACATCCTAGGACCTTATTAATTCCAGATTAGCATGTTCGGACATATGCCATTATCTTCATGATTCTTATCAAACCAGGATGAACCAATATGTAAGAAGCTTGATTGGGAACCACTAATCAGTGGAGAATATAACCATGAAGTTGAAAATAAATCTCATAAGTGTTGTGAGTAAGAAGATATCCCACCTTTATCTAGATGATTCCAGATTAGCTTGTTCGGACATATGGCAAATTATCTTCATGATTCTTATCAAGCCCAGGAATGAACCAATATGTAAGAAGCTTGATTGGGAACCACTAATCAGTGGAGAATAAACCAGGAAGTTGAATACAATCTCATAGGAGTTGTGAGAAATAAGATATCCCACATTCTAATTCTATCCAGGTGATTCCAGATTAGCATGTTTGGACATATGGCAATATCTTCATGATTCTTATCAAAACCATTGATGAACCACGATGTAAAAGCTTGATTGGGAACCACTAATCAGTGGAGAATAACCCAGGAAGTTGAATAAATCTCAATAGGAGTTGTGAGGAAGACGATATCCATTTTCTATCCAGGTGATTCCAGATTAGCCTGTTCGGACATATGGCAATATCTTCATGATTCTTATCAAACCAGGATGAACCACGATCTAAGAAGATTTATTTGGAACCACTAAGCAGTGAGAATAACCAGGAAGTTGAATAAATCTCATAAGTGTTGTAAGCAAGAAGATACCCCCACCACCTTCTATCCATATGATTCCAGATTTAGCCTGTTCGTACATATGCCAGTATCTTCATGATTCTTATCAAACCAGGATAAACCAATATGTAATGAAGCTTGATTGGGAACCACTAATCAGTGGAGAATAACAGGAATTTGAATAAAATCTCATAGGAGTTGTGAGTAAGAAGATATCCCACTTTCTATCCAGGTGGTCCAGATTAGCCTGTTCGGACATAGGGCAATATCTTCATGATTCTTATCAAACTAGGAT
>NW_026616161.1:0-29209 GCF_000801105.2 Raphanus sativus
GAACTACAGCACCTTGTTTCTGTATTTATTTTCTTACAAATTAGTCCATGTCTTCCTCATACGCATGATAACAATGATTCAAACCTTTAGTAATCCTCAAAGATAATTTAATGAGACGTTTACTAAATTTTTGACTCATATTTGAGAAATAAAGAAAAGACTGTATTGAATAAGCATCAAAATTATTCAAATATCAGAATCAAAACAACAGTAGAAAACACAGGAAACTCAAAAAATAAAAACACACAAAGGACATCCTTGAGCTCTTTTCTCCATCCTCCTGCATTATGGTTCAACCAACCAAAAATGAGTGAGTTAAATACAAAAAAAAAAATGTTGGGAATCTATTCGTGGAAAACTTACAGATTTTGTTGAAGGCAACAATGTCACAGCTCTGGACAAACTCATTGATTGGCTCGACGGTGAGCGTCTCTTCAATCATGGTGTCAACAGAGACGAGGTCGTCAACAATGGTGCACATGATCTGCAACTTCTTGATACCGTAACCAACCGGTACAAGCTTTGACGCTCCCCAGAATAATCCTTCCATCTGGACGGATCTCACAGCTTCCTCTAGCTTCTTCATGTCAGTCTCATCATCCCATGGCTTGATATCAATCAAGACTGATGACTTTCCAGCTGATAGAGAAAAAAACAGAGAGCCAGTTAGAATCCAAGACATGTAAAACATAAGTATAATAAAGACAAAAAAACCCCAAACTTACATTCCTTCTTCTTAGTAGATGCCTTCACGGAAGCAGCTCTCTCTTCAGCAGCTTTCTTCTCCTCTTCGGTCTCCTCACCGAAAAGATCAACATCATCATCATCTTCCTCATCAGCCGCATCCTGCAAAATTAAACATCCCCATGAGATACATCATAATAAGATAAGAGAAGAGAACCAATCTGAGCATACCTTAGAATCAGCTGCTGGTGGAGTAGCAACAGCCTCCTCTGAGACGGGGGCTGATCCCTCAACAATGACACCGCTTCCTTCAGCAGAGACACCACTACACAACAAAACATTAGACGCAAACTTCAGATGAATCCAAACAACAACAAAAAGCATAAATAAGTAGGAACCAAAGATGAAGCTTACGAGATCCTCAAAAGGGCATCGATGTGGCTGTACCAACGATATGCGTTGACATACTGTGAAGTTGGAGGCTTTGCAAGAGCTGTAAAGACAGTGATGTCATCCTTTGAAGCCTGGTACCTGTGAAACAAACAGAAACGAAACTACTTGTTACTCTTGTCTTGTAGTTTCAAACAAAGGTAGAGACTTTAGGATCTAATCACAGAAGCTTACCCAGTGATGTAACTGCGAGTGAGGAGATGCTCGTCGAGCTTCTTCAATCCAGAATCAGAGTTAAGGTTGGGGAAAGAAGCAGCCATTGTCTTCTAAAGCTCGAGCCTTTATTACTGAACACAAAGATCGGAACAGATAAGAACAGGAAACTTTATGTTTGGGAAAAAAAGACAAAACAGAGATTCATTAAGACATTAGGTCAGGAAGAAGACAAGAGATAGCGCATTGATCTTGGTTTCGTAATTCAAAAGGTTATGTCCGAAAAATAAGTAAATTTTGAATAAGATTCTATAAAAACGATGATATAATTTTGAGATGGAACAAACCTAACAGGAGTAGTAAGAAGAGCTATAACGATGGAGATCGAAGAAGAATAATAACGTACCTGAGTTGCAACGGCGGACTTGAAGAGGAAGAAGAGGAGTGAGGGCTGACGAGGGATGCTGGAATTTATATAACGCCTCTAGGTTTTCTTGTATTGGGCTTATTATTTGGCCCAATTAATACCTCTCAGTGAGGCCTTTGCCAATTAATACCTCTCGGTGAGGCCTTTCAAGATACTCAAATGTATTTTTTCCAATGTTTTCATTCAGTTTTGGTCACGGTAGTATTTTGTCGCTTCTGTGATATAAAATTTTGCATTTTGCAAGAAAACATCAAAAATAAATGAAGGAAAATCTCTTTTTTTTTTTGGAAAGGTAGGAAAATCTTTTTTATTTTAACCATAAATATGTTGTGTTAGTTTTTTTAATTTATAAATTAGTTTTAAAATTTTTAATATAAATTTTGTTTTATATCTACAAAAAAACTAATATTTGTTTTATACTTTTAAAAGATTATTAATAATATCATAATATAATTTTAAGTTTATATAAACCCTTTTATCTTTTTCAGGGAAAAGGTATAAATAAAAGAAAGTTTGAACTAAACTAATACATCCAGGGAATATATTCCAATGCAGAAAATTCTTACGTGGTGTAGACGACTAGTAGTCTCGGATGATACACAAGTAAGCAAAGAAAAGTCTAGATTAGTGAGACTAATATTCAGGGAAAATAATATGATATTGTGATGTCAGTTGTCAAATTACGCAACTATGTAGTAGGCTCACATCGTATTCCTCTGTTATAACTTTTCATATCTTGACTAGATAGACTAGCATAGTTTGTCTTCCAAATCGGCCCGTCAAATCACCCATTTGATTTAAACACTCTTGATACCTTTTTTAAAATTATAAGCATGCATGATTAAGCTTAGATAAGCTAATTTTTCAAAGTTCTTAAATATTTATATTTATTTATACATGATCATGCACACTCTTCAATTGACCCAGCATATTATCATTTCCCGTGTTATTTCGGTCTAATAATCAGGATGACAATGATATTTGACCAAAGGTTGGTTACTGACAACAAACTAATCAAAACATGCAACCCAACCATTGTTAATTGATTCAAATTCAATCATTTATGTTTTGTTAGAAAGTGTAATAATAATTGTGTATATTTAAAGAAAATATGCGAAATTTTCAAAAGGTAAATAAATAATAGCTTAAGTAAAATACAATAGAAATGAGAAAAAAAGCAAATAAACGAGTTATCAAAAAGGTAAGAGAAGAAAATTTGGACAAGTCAATTGGATTTTTCTAGCAAGAGTGTCTTGTACCATATCAATTCTCCATTGAATAATAACCACTTATCATTTTCTCACTTTTGTCAGCACAACGAAAAATACAAAAAAAAATTAGCCACAACAGAGAAACTCACACTCTTTATAAGTTTATAGTTGTTGTTCAGTCTCCTTCATCTAACACTTAACTAAACTTACACACACAAAATAAGAAAGGATGGAAGGAGGAATACATGGAGGAGCAGATAAATCAGCTTTCAGAGAGTGTTTTTCTCTAACATGGAAGAACCCTTATGTTCTTCGTCTTGCTTTCTCCGCTGGAATCGGTGGTCTTCTCTTTGGCTACGATACCGGCAAGTTTCTTAATCTGTTATTTGTATATTCACTCATCTATGTACACATGTGGCTCAAGTTTGATTGGCTTTATATATACATGCAGGAGTTATATCAGGAGCTCTGCTTTATATCAAAGAAGATTTCAAGACTGTTGACCGAGAAACTTGGTTACAGGTTCTTATATGTTTGTTTTTAATTAGAATTTACAACAAAAAAATGTGTGTTGAATTATGATTATTGTATAGGAACTATTTTAACAGGATTGATGTAGTAATGAAATTGTATTTGTATATCCCAAAGCAACACAGAGATCATAGTGTCGAATTAAAGAAACCTTAATAACCTTAGGTCTAATCATTATGGAGTAGTACTTTGCAAAAGTTTTAAGAAAAAATTTCAGAAAAAAATTGGACAAGCGTAAATAAAAGCAGATCATAAGAATTTCGATTCTATTGTTTTACGCAAGCCGTTGTACACATCATGCCGTTTTTGTATTTACCGTTAGGAATCACCTAATCAACCACCCAAACGTTACAAACAAGCACTAAGCTCCAAGTAACAAAATTGTAAAAACAGGAGATGATAGTGAGCATGGCGGTTGCAGGAGCCATCGTTGGAGCCGCCATCGGAGGTTGGGCCAACGACAGATTCGGGAGGAGAAGCGCCATTCTCATGGCGGATTTCCTCTTCCTAATAGGAGCTACCATTATGGCTGCTGCTCCTAACCCGTCCCTCATTGTCGTTGGCCGTGTTTTTGTGGGACTTGGGGTCGGTATGGCCTCGATGACCGCCCCTCTCTACATCTCAGAAGCTTCTCCGGCTAAGATCAGAGGAGCTTTGGTCAGTACCAATGGGTTTCTTATCACCGGAGGACAATTCTTGTCTTATCTCATTAACTTAGCCTTCACCGATGTAAGTGATATTAAACAATTTAACATTTTGGACTATTCTAAAGGGTGTTAATGTTCTGTTTCTCTCATTGGTTTTAGGTGAAGGGAACATGGAGGTGGATGCTAGGAATCGCGGGAGTCCCAGCTCTTTTGCAGTTCATCTTAATGTTTACACTCCCTGAATCGCCTCGTTGGTTATACCGCAAGGTATATATGAATGTGCTCAATATAATACTTAGGGAAAGATCATAAGTAATATGGCAAAATATAAAACCAAATCTACTATGGATCCGTTTGGTATCATTTCTCTAAATATTTTATAACCATTTTAAGCCTACTTCCAGTTCACATTTTTGGTTCTGTTCGGTGGTTCAGTCTACTTTATATGAGAAAAATATATATACTCACAACAATTTTTTTTTAATATTTTTTTAATACAAACAGGGAAGAGAAGAAGAGGCTAGAGCAATCATGAGAAGAATATACTCAGCAGAAGATGTAGAACAAGAGATTGGAGCACTAAAGGACTCAGTTGAATCAGAGATACTAGAAGAAGGATCTTCAGAGAAAATAAACATGATCAAACTATGCAAAACCAAAACCGTTAGACGAGGACTAATAGCTGGTGTTGGTCTCCAAGTGTTTCAACAGTTCGTTGGTATCAACACTGTTATGTATTATAGTCCAACCATTTTCCAACTCGCCGGTTTCGCTTCAAACAGAACAGCTATTCTCTTGTCTCTAGTAACCGCAGGACTTAACGCATTTGGTTCCATCATTAGCATTTACCTCATCGACAGAGCCGGAAGGAAAAAGCTTTTGATCATTAGTCTTTTAGGAGTCATTGTCTCTCTTGGATTGCTAACTGGTGTTTTCTACGAAGTGACTACTCATGCTCCTGCGGTTAGCTCCCTGGAGACACACAGGTTCAATAACTTTACTTGTCCAGATTACAACTCATCTGTGAAAGCACAAAGTTGGGATTGTATGACTTGTTTGAAAGCTTCTTCACCTTCCTGTGGGTTTTGTTCATCTCCCAGTGGAAAGGTACTTCAAAAATCCGAAAATGTTTTTTTTTTTAAATTTGATTTTCCATATCCTTTTTTATATGATTAATGCAGGTACATCCTGGGGCTTGTTGGGTCTCTAATGATTCGGTTAAGGACTTGTGTCATAATGAAAACCGGCTTTGGTACACAAAAGGATGTCCTAGTAATTTTGGTTGGTTTGCTCTTCTTGGATTGGGACTTTATATCATTTTCTTCTCTCCTGGAATGGGGACTGTTCCATGGATAGTTAACTCAGAGATTTATCCATTGAGATTCAGAGGAATCTGTGGAGGAATAGCTGCAACTGCAAATTGGATATCAAATTTAATTGTGGCTCAATCTTTCTTGTCTCTGACTGAAGCTATTGGGACTTCTTGGACATTTCTCATGTTTGGAGTGATCTCAGTCATTGCTCTTCTCTTTGTTGTGGTGTGTGTTCCGGAGACAAAAGGAATGCCAATGGAGGAGATTGAGAAGATGCTTGAAGGAAGATCTCTTCATCTCAAGTTCTGGAAGAAAAGATCACATCTTGTTGAGAAAGGAAACCAAACTGCATGAGAGAACCTCTTTACAGATTTCATTAGTAATATAAATAAGAAATCACATTAGACTTGTAACTTTGTATTGAAACTGATAGTGACAGTTTCGTTATCCTCTCTTTCGAGAACCATAAAAATAGAGTCGCACTACTGAGGAAGATCCTAGAAGCTAGATCTTTTACCATAACATTGAATACTCACCAAAATCATTTTGATAAAACCATTTAAATTATGAATATATATGGACACAGAAGTACACATTCTCTCGTTTAGTTATTGTCAATGGTTATGAACCACTATTGGTCATGTTACGTTCTAAGTTGTTTTTTTTAAAAGACGTTCTAGGTTGTTAAAATAAATCATTTGAATAAAATCTTGACTCTTGAGCTTTGAGGATGGAGCTGACAACTACAAGATTAAATGCAGATAACAAAAATCATATATATAATGCCTCACTTTTCTCTCTTCTAAGAGTGTACACGTCAGCGTTTTTTAATGATTGTAGGGCCCATGGTTTGGTTTGCTGATTTATTTTTCACGTTTTGATTTCGGTTCTACTTTGTGTTGGTTCAACCATTTGTTGCGTTTGGTTAAGGTAAGTTTTCTAAACACGGCGTTTTGTGCTTGAGATTAGGAATTAATGGTTTTCATTTTTCATCTCTTCGACTTCGTCTTCTCCGCTGATCTTTCACTCCATAGACAATGAATCCTTCTCTCAACTCTCAGGCTCCTCTATCATTCAATGTCTTTATCTTATCTAGCCAATAAATGTTATTCTCATTTAACCCAAAAATTCTGCCGACCTCTCTATTTCCATCATGCCAAACCTATAAATTGGAGAAAGTTGAGAGTTGGAGAAGACAAACCTCTGGTGAATACTTTCTCATAGGATTCTCCGCTATCTCATTCGCCGAAGCCAAGGGTTAGGTTCTCTCCTCTCATTTCAATTTTAATTTGACCATTGTTTATTCGAATCCATATTTCATTACCTAAATGTTTGAATCGATGGTCCAATACCTTGGATCTCGAATTAGATTTGGAGATTTTCTCTCCCTGTGGAGTTTGATGAATCAATTTGAATATTGTTTGAGCAGCGAAGAAAAGTGGAATGGAGATAGCAGGGCCGGTTGTAGCATGCGTGGCCTATCTAGCCTTCAATATACAGGTTTGATTTCTCTTCTTGTGGGTTTCAACAACCCTAAGCTTTCATTTCAAATCTTAACCATAGGCTTCAGGGGAATACAAATTGGTTATTGCTTCTGGGTTCTCTTCCTAGGAAATAAATAAGTGCAAATAGAAAAGTAAAACAAAAGAATCTGTTCAACATATCTAGCCTAGATAGTGAGGTTTTCTCTGAGCAAGGTCTGTGGTGGATGCTTTTGGTTAATGATTGTTTGCTGAATATCTTGAAAAAGAATCGTATTGTCTGAGTCTCTAGAACAGTTTTAGTCTTAAATTTTTTTGCTGTTTTTATTGAGTAACAGTGAATGTTGTAAAGGACCTTGAACTCTTCGCTCATCATGCTGGACGCAAAATTATGAATATGGACGATGTTATTCTCTCCGGTACTAATCTTTCTCCCTTCCACTCTCACAGATGTAATTTTCAAGTCCATTATGAGTCTCATATATGTTTTTTTTTGTGGAGTTTTCAGCGCACAGAAACGATAATTTAGCTTCGTCTTTGAGGTCATTGGACAATGAGCTACAGGCAAAGGAGCCACAACCTGAGAGGAAACGCAAGAAAGTGTCAACCAAGAAAGATGACAAATCAAGTAGTAGCAATGCTGTTTGCACCAACCGATCTCTAAATCTTCAGCTTCATTGCATACGTTCAAAAAGTTCTTAAATATCCTGAAAGTCTTTCTGTAATTTTATACAAGAATTTTCATTAACTCTCTTACTCTAAAATCTTAATATATATATTGTATTAGGCCGCGTATTTTACAGAATCTATGCATTCTTTTTTTGCTAAATAATCTATGCATATATGTCTTATAGATATGTTTTCTATTTCAACATTTTGCAACGTATTTAATGATATACTTCCAGGATTCTTAAGCCATATACGTAAAAAACAGCACGAATATTTGTCAATGTCTCCGCGCTTGCGCGGGGTTACGCATCTAGTGTACTTGAAAGTTGGAAGTTGATTAACTCCAAATGGTCTTTTGCTCTTTCTGCATTATAAAATTTCTAATAATAAATCAATTCGAAAAGACGAAAATACTTTTCAGATTCAATAAATATTCGAAATACAGATTCAAGAGATACATTGGAGTAACTATGTATTTTGAAGAAAAAACTATGTATTTTGTAAAAAAAAAACTATGTATTTTGGCAACAAAAAGGTGAAATTCGATGTGAAACAAAATATTCTGAATATGCATCAATAAATGCCTTCAGACAGCGACACGTGCCTGGTGCCTCACAGTCTCGAGCCCGTCGTAAGCTCTGTTACCACCCAAAGTATCACCTTCTTTTTGCATTGGTCTTCTTAAAAACCATTTTAAAAATGGAAGCCACACAAATATTTATGCGATTCTGGAATATTCATATCATTAAAGACATGCATGTGACTATAGAGAACGTAACATTTCCCTAAATGGGAATGTATTTAGTTAGTCCTAGTGGGTTTGAATTCGTGTGAGATGTAATGTAACTGTCCAAGTGGCTTCAAGCATCAAATGAAGTACTATGTTCGAACAAGCTAGGCTTGATGGATGACCGGGTTCTTGAACCAAGCATCACGAGGCTCCAAAAACATGTATGGAAGATAAAGGCCCCGAGTAAGATGAAACACTTCCTATGACAGGCTATCTCGGGTTGCGTAGCTACGGTAGAAAGTCTCACCTATAGACACCTGGACAACGATAGGAGCTGTCCTAGATGTGCTGACCCAGTGGAGTCGATCAACCATCTACTTTTTGAATGCCCTCCAGCGCTACAAGTCTGGGCCTTATCGGACTATCCGTCCATTCCGGGTGACTTCCCGAGTACTTCGATATACCAAAACATGAATTTTCTGTTTTGGGAGAGAAAAGAAGTGGCCCCACTAAGGCCACAATTCGATACCTTCCCATGGATCTGTTGGTACATTTGGAAGGCGAGAAACGATAAGCTCTTTAATGGGAAGGTCGTTTCACCTATGGACACTCTCCAACATGCGACTCTAGAAGCAGAAGAGTGGAGGAAAGCAAACGAGAAAGAAGAAATAGAGGAGGATCATGATGATTCAGCCATCATGAGAGTGGAGACAGCGACCCGGTTCACCACGATACCCCAAATTCCTACCTGCCAAATCGATGCGTCATAGACCGATAATGGCATGGTAAGTGGTTAGGGTGGAGTCTAAAGGACCATACGGGCTCAGAGACTTTTGGACTGCGGGCTTTCATCAGGAGCCTATCAGCGTTACATGCGGAAATGGAGGGGCTAATTTGGGCAACTTCATGTCTGAGAGATAGGAGGATCACCTCGATACATATTGAGACGGACTGCTCGGACCTGGTGGACATGACCACTAATCCGATGGAGTGGCCTACTTTCTCGACAGAGATAGAGATCTTCCGGAGGCTCCAAGAGGATTTCATGGATGTGAGACTCTCATATTCCTCGAAACCGGAACATTCGAGCTGATGCGCTAGCTAAGGAAGCAAGGAGCAGAGATCATATTTTCTCCCATATAGATCAGACCCGATCAGACGGAGACACTCTACGGAGGGTCGTCCGACTGACCACCAATTGATCTATATAGATGGGCAGATAACAAAAAAAAAATACTAGCGGCTAGAGTTCAAAAGAATCCCTGCTTAAGTGAGAAAAGCACAGTTTTGATTTGTTGACTCTGATTTATCTGAAAAGAGAGAAATGATATAGAGTTAGATTCTACTGATAACCTCCCTGTATTTTATCGAGTGCAAGATTGAAGTTTATGCCTTATCTGAAGATCGTGTGTCCACTTAATCACCTCGACAGGGTCTTTTTCACTATAGATTTTAAATCAGCATGAAACATGATGCAAGTATGGTTCCTAAATAGACAACAATCCTTTAACAATTTTAGACTAGATATTTGCATCAATGTACCTCATGGAGCCATAGTTTAAGGAAGGATCCTTTCTCCCGTACATTTAAAAATGGAATCGCTAGTGTAGGATATGAAATGTCACAATTGTATATTTGAGCACCATGAATTTGTTGATGACTTTTCATATAGATTGTTCGTTGCTGATAATGTCAACCCCACATATTGGTTTGGTCAGCGACAGCGTTGTCCACACCTTCTTCGGATGAGTTTGAGTGACTTAAGATGGTGTTCAGAAAAAAAAAGAGTGACTTAAGATTATTAGCTTTTCTATTTTGTCTGTTTTATCCCGACGCTAAGTAATTCGAATCGAATTTGTACGTTTGGACATTTTTCGTTTTGACTTGTACACAAACTTAAAGCCATGTGATTGGTATATCCATTTTTGATCTAAGTGGGTAAAATATACATTTGTTTTAACTTTTAAAGTAGCAAATGTAGCAAATATATATCAATTTTATAGCAAATGTATATTTTACCCACTTAGATCAAAAATTTACCCACTATGTAGCAAATATGTATGTAATTACTAATTACCCTAGCAAATGTATATTTTATCCCCACTATGTAGCAAATATGTATGTAACTACTAATTACCCTTTAAAGATTTTTCCTAATAAATTATATGCACTTGCATTATTCTTATTTTCTTTCACCTACAAATACACAAACAGAGAATATACCCGTGTGCTTATTCCTAGCTATTGCCTAGTCAGATTTTATAATGATCTTAGGACATCAACATTGATTGATTACTTGAACAGGTTTCTCATGAATATAATAGGACTGAAATAGAAAATAAAGAAGAGAGAAGACAATCTTATTTAGTTTGAGAGATTTTTTGATCAAAAAAAAGTTTGAGAGATTTAACACATATTTGAAAAATAATCATATTTTTAAATATAAATCTACTCACCAATGCTGATGAATTAGACAAACAGTACATTTTTTTTGTAACACTGACAAGCAGTACTTCATAATTGGATTAGTTGTAGCCAATTTGATATTGTAATTAGGTAAACAATGAGTGGCAGATTTGTGAAAAGGAAAACGTAAGAAGGGTAAAAGAGAGAAAACAACATGACGAAAGTACTAAATGGTCCGAACGGTGCACTTGTATCCCCTTGTCCGAAGGCTACCGTGGATATTTTTCTCTAACAAGTAAAAATACTTTCTCTCTCTAGCATCCCTCCGATTCCCATTTTTCGCCATTTTCGCCATTTTTCTTTCACTTTCTTGGCTTATTTCCCCTGGAAAGAAGAAGAAAAACATCATAAACCCCAAACCATAAACTCCCCTGGAAATGAATACTTGATGTTATATTGAATAACCCTTTTGATTTGAATATTTCAGATCTGTGGATCTTTTTACCACTACGCTTATGTTGATGAGATCTAAGTTACAGAAACATACCAAAGACAGAGAGAAAACAAGCTCGTGAGAAGAATCTAAATGAAATTTCATTTATACCATCTTCGGAGCCGTTGTTGTTCTACAGTGAGCTTGGACAGCTGACACCTGTTATCCAAGTGAGTTTCTCTTGTTGGTGATTTTTGAGGCAAAACCCTTTCTCTCTTTTATTTATTAAGGATTAAATCTATGTTTAATTTAATTTATCTATATTGTTAACTCATGTGATTGTTCCATTTTTAGGGCAAGCTTCATGAAAAAAAAATCATTAGCCATGTTCTTCAACTAATTAATATCTCTCCTTGTTCTTATGGGTATTTATGATTCTGCCCAAACTTATGACCAAAGCTCATAATCTATATAAATATATATTTTCTTTATTAAACAATAATAATAATTTAGGGTTTCAAAAAAGACTCTTGCAGCTATGAAGCTATATGCTATGTAACTGAAATGCTAAGAATGAACATGAATGTTAATTTACAGATAGGCTTTGCAGATCTACATATTAGTATTAATTAATTAATTCGCTAAAATTAAAATTTTAAAATATATTTCAGTATTTCAATATATAGCAGTGACTTTAATTTCTTGTTCCTCTTTTTACAGATTTCATCACTGCAACATACTCAGGCTTTTTTGCTCTTTACTGTTTTCGCTTCAGAAACAAAAGAAACTGTGACGAGAGAGAGAGAGAGGGAGAGAGAATATTGAATGCTTACTTAGGGCTTAACTGGCTTCATCCGTCTCGCCGGCGACTATCTTGCCGGAAAAGCATGAGAGTAGTGTTTCAATGGAGGACGACGACGACATCGAGACACAACAACACCAACAACAACAAACAAGCAGAAAGCTACAGAGACTCTCCTCCGACAAAACCGAAATGAGGGATTGGAGCGATCCATCGTCGCGTATCATTAGGGTTTCACGAGCTTCCGGTGGCAAAGACCGACACAGCAAAGTCTTAACATCAAAAGGGTTGAGAGATCGGAGGATACGTCTCTCCGTCGCTACAGCAATCCAGTTCTACGATCTCCAAGACCGTCTCGGGTTCGATCAGCCGAGCAAAGCCGTCGAGTGGCTTATCAACGCGGCTTCTGATTCGATCTCCGGTTTGGATCCGATCGACACGAACTTCGACCAGACGCTCTCGCTGTCCAAATCCAGCACATCTGAGAGCTCGCTGTTGTCTTTGTCTAGGACAGAGAGTCGTGGCAAAGAGAGAGAGAGGACATCGAAAGAGAGAGACAATAAAGACTTGCAAAGCTCCTTCACTCAGCTTCTCACAAGCGGTTTCGACGAACCGAACCGGAATTGGACCGGTGGTGGTTCTTCTGATTGTTTCAACCCGGTTCAGCTCATGCCAAACTCAAACTCCTTGAATCATCGTCAAGAACCGTCGTTGAATCATCATCATAGTCAAAACCAATACTCTTTTGTACCGAACTACAACTTTGGAATCTCTTCTTCTGATTCTCCCGGAGCAACCGGTTGTTACAGCAGTAGGGGGACCCTTCAGTCCAATTCACAATCTCTCTTTCTCAACAACAACAACAACAACATTAATCAAAGATCGATATCTTCGTCTTCTTCTTCATCTTCTCCAATGGACAGTCAGAGCATTTCTTTTTTCATGGCTCCGCCTCTCAACCACCATAGTCCTCAGCTTCCAGAGGCTTTTGACGGCCGGTTATATCTATATTACGGTGAAGGAAACCGGAGCTCCGACGATAAAGGAAAGGAGAGGAGATAGGACAACAAAAAAAATGTTTCATTAATTCCATCTTGGTTAGTAGTACAATTCTATCTATTTTACAAATGTCAATCCTTATAAAAAAATGTAATAGTACCATGTTGTTTGCTTTTGGTTTCTTGATTTTTGTAAAAGAAAGATGGTTTATTGGGGCGTGGGTGGGCATTGAGTCTTATCTTTATTTGTGTGTCTCGAAGTAATGACATTTTAAGATTGTAACTTGATGGCATGTGGATGAATTTGAAAAGAGGGCTTTCATAGTCTGTGTTTGTCTCCTCATGTGTTCCATGTTGGGATCCCTTCTTACTAGCATTCACTTTGTTCCACTTGTTGTACTTTCTTGCTTCCCCACACGTATTGTTGTCACATTTAGTTTAATCAAATTGATTGATTGTTGCTTTGATGTATCTGTTTGATTCAATATCATATTTAGAGGAAGTGGTGTTCACCTAACGTCTGGATCATACCATAGGTTTCTGAGTAACTTGCAAAAATAAATAAATTAAATTTACGCTCACCATTAAAAAATTCAAATTGTTTGAATGAATTAAATACTAGCAGTATTCAAGTTCTGATGTTTAGGAATCTTTTACAGAAAATCATTTTATAATTGTAAAATCAAAGAAATTTTTGTACTTAATAGATAATATTTTATTTCAGACAAAAGATGGGAAGTTTGTGCCTGCAAAGAAATGCAAATTGTTATTAAACGTTGGCCTCCTGAAATGGCACCACATGCTGTGTGTCGGAATCTAACCCATCTCTTTATTTGTCCCATGAGCTGATGAGCCTTTCCCTTTGCCATCAGTCACATTTTAGTTTACATCCCTTACACATTATATTTCATAAAACATTTTGCTTTTGAGTGGAGTTTTTTTCTCTCTTAGATAAATTCTGAATTGATTTTTAGCCGTAACCAGCATGAACATATTAGCAAACTAATGCAGCTTGGTTGATTTATTTCTTTTTTTTTTGTTTGAGATTATGAGCACTAGTACTAAAGGAACCTTTATTTATATACAATAAAATAGATTATTTCATCAGCATAGTACATGTCAAGGTTGGATTTGTCATTAGTAATGAGGAATTGTCGTGCTGAGTCCATAGACTGTTTGTGTCAAGGCCGAAGGGAATGAATACTCTCTAATGCATGTACACTATTACTTACACATTTCAATTGTTTGGTTTCATAATGGTGGTTTTAGCAGCTTGATTGGTGCTCATACCTTACATTCTGTCAAGATTTATGGCTGATCTGTGAAATGTTTCTTAAAATGTAGGAGAGGAATTGAAGGAAAATAAGCCTGAGTACATATCAGTTCAGACGAGAGGAATTGTTGAAACACAATCTTAATCACGTAAGCTAATTTTAATATTTATCTTACTTTTTTATGAAAATCAAATCACTTGCAGTAACTTTATACATTTACACACTTATAAGTATATGATTTGCAAAAAATATGCAACGCCCTTTACTACTACAATAAATGAACACATTATTTTTATGATATATAAATATATATAAAATTAATGTATCCACATAAATATAGAAAATATTAAAATAAAAGTTACATACTGAATTTAAAAAAAATAATCAACCATAATTTTAGTACTGATATAAAAAATTATTTGCACCATCCCAACAAAAGACATAATATAAACTAAAATGACAAAAAATATATAAGAGTAAAAGTTAAACTAGGGAAATGATACTATTTGATAGTGAAATATTTCACTATTAGAAATGAAACATATTGTAGTAAAAATAGGAAAATTATAATTAAAAATAACCTAAAGTTTCATGAAATTTTGAAATATATTGTTTCTCTCATTTGCTTATTCGTCCGTAGGATGGATCGGATCCTAGTATACATATATACTAAACATTTTGAAAAATATTCGAGTCATATATTATATGGTCTCATTTATTCGGACTAGGAAAAGACAATGTTTTAAACGCTATTTTGGGACTTTTGACACTCTTCTACGTTTTTTTTCTTCTTTGGGGAGCAAATAGTCTTGTACGATTATTTCAATATTTTAATAGAAATCGCTATTACTACATAGCAACACAACTACTGGAAAATTACCTTTAGACAGACTTTCAATGGACCCTTTTACATATTGACATACTTTCAACTTGAGGTATACTTCTTAGTGATTGAATGACAAAAATACATTTTTCCCTACTTTTTTTTTTAAACTAAACAGATCTAAAAACCTAAATATAACGACAGTCACGAACATTTCTTTTTCTTCTCCACCGTAATTCTTCTTCTTCTTTTTTTTTTCTCTTCCTATTTTTTTCCACCGTAATTATTTAGACCGTTTCAGAATTTCTTCTTCTTCTTCTTATTTTTCTTCTTCTTCTCCGCCGCAATTCTCTAGCCTGTCCAACGATAATGATAGTGATGGCTCCGAATCTGACTCGTCGAGGAACCGTAACCAGATGTATAGAACTTGTTTTCTTCTCACAACTATCCCAGAAACAAATTGCCTATTCCAATTCCATTCATGACCACTGACCACATCTACTCTAAACTGAGCCATGACCATAACCTTAAACTCATCTTATCTCACCACCATCCTATGGTAACCTCACCTTGACCACATCCACTCTCACTTGAGTCATGACCACAACCATTCTAACCCTAATTTCATGCATGACCACCATAATCATATCCATGATTTCATCCATCCTAACCCCCTTCGTAACCGTACCTCTATCTTACACAACCACTCTACCTCTGACCATGATCCCAACAGTGATCTATCTGAGGTCAACAACCCCGTCGAACTCAACTTAGATTGTTGATATCTAGTCATTTGTCATGTCTGACCACAAAACAGCTATGTTGACCTGCTTAATTTTCTGCTAGTAACATTTTCTAATTGATTATTAATCTGATCACACCAAATAAGTTAAATCTGACCAGAACTTTTGTTTTATGTTAGAACTTATGTTTTTTATTCAAAGACAAATTCGTCGGAATAAGTACAAAAGTAAAGTTTAAAGCACACCTCAAGCACAAAGTATATTAAAGTGAAAGACTAGAAGCAAAGTATGTTAAACTGTCAAACTCTCCTTATACTTTCATATATTTGGAGATTGAGATGATTACATTTCTGAGTCACCTCATACATTTTTTTGCTTTGAATGTTCGTGGGGGATCAACTCAAAACTAACGAATAACGATGGCCTTCTGCCATTATTTCATTGTCCTCCAAATACTTGGGCTCATCCTTTTTCTTTATCAAAATGGAAACCCATTACGGATACATACAATTTACAACGATTCTATGGTAAACAGCGTAAAAACGCAAATGGGCCAAAAACCCAAGATACCAGACATGATCCTTTTTTTGGCGCCACTAATATTTTGGCAGCTTACTTGGCCAGAGTGATGAATAGTAATATTGGTAAAAATAAATGTATATGTGTTGTTATTCTTCATCACTCATCACATGTCCCAATTGACAAGAATCTGGAAACTGTTTGGGCACTCAAGCCTCTATAAACAAACAAAATTTGACATATACTGCTCTTTTTTTTATTAGAACTGACCACGGTAGTGACCACTGTAGCTTCATAAACCAAAAAAACACCAAAGTGGAAACAAGAAAAAGAAGGTTGGTGGTCATGCCTATTGGTGATAAAAAGAGAAATAGAATTGATGTTCTCAATAAATCTTATGATTTATTTCTTGCGTAGTTAAACTTTACATGTATTCTGCCAACAAGAGACGATTGCCATGATACCATGTGATGGGTAAGTAAATTACTCTATTTTATGAAATGTGAAATAAAACCTGTTATCATATGATTTCTATTAAATTTAAACTCCAAAGAGAGGAAGGAAATAATTACGAAAGTATTTTACCAATTAAAACCTTTTAACAATGGTTTTGCCGTTTTTTCAAAAAAAAAAAAAAAAACAATGGTTTTGCCGTTTATCAAGGATGCTTTTCGCCAACCTATAACGGTTAAGTTATGTATTCTTCTTCGTTGATGCCTTTCTAGTTTCTGCTATTGTTTCGTGGTACTATAGATCCTTGGGTTCATCTTTTTTCTTTATCAAAATGGAGAGCCCATTACGGATAAATACAATTTACAATGATGCTAAGATAAACAATTAAACATTAAATATAGTGTAAAAAACGTAAATGGGCCAAACAACCCAAGATACCACACATGATTTTGGCAACTTACATTGACAAGAGTGATGAAAAATAATAGTATAGGTAAAAATAATTGTGCATGTGTAATTATTTTTAATCACTCATCACCTGTCCAAGACATCAAGTTGTATTGCTCCAAAAAAAAGACATCAAGTTGTAAAGATTCTGGAAACTTGTTGGGCACTAAAAATTCTAAATCACTCATAAACAAATAAATTGACATCTACTGCTCTCTTTATTAGAACTGACCACGGTAGCTACCACTGTGGCTTCATAAACCCAAAAAACACCAAAGAGGAAACAAGGAAAAGAAGGTTGGTGCTCATGCCCATTGGTAACAAAAAGAGAAATATAATTGATGTTATCAATAAATCATAAGATTTATTTCCCGCAGTAAGTAGTCTGCCAACAAAAGACGATTGTCATGATACCATGTGATGGGTAAATAACTAGTCATTACTTTATTTTATAAAATGTGAAATAAAACCAGTTATCAAATGATATGTATTACATTTGAACTCCAAAAAGAGGAAGGAAAGAATTACCAAAGCATTTTACAAAATAAAAACCCCTTTAACAATTGTTTAGCCGTTTATCAAGGATGTTTTTTCCTACCTATAACTGTAAGTTGTGTATTCTTGATTGATACTATAAGCGAACTTTCTTATTCAGAATTACAAATTACAAGCGATCAATATATTTTTTTTGTAAGGTGTTTTCCACGACAAAATCTAACAACTACTATTTACTAAACCACTATCCATATATAGTTGATCACTTGATTGAGTTGTGTACAAAATATTTTGTTGAAGGCTCGTAAATGTTTTTTTTTATGTAAAAGACTTATCGTGTGTCAGTGTCATATAGTATTTATCTGCAGTAACATGATTTCTTTCAGTTTATATTTCATGCGTTATATAGTTAGCCAAAAATGGAGTATGGTATATATACCGTGGGAGACAAGCTAAAGAAATTACAAAATGTAACATAATAATCTCATTACAAAAAAATGAGATACTTATGACATACAATAATATATCTCGATGCATGCAATAATATAATGTTTGCATGCACATAACCACTATCCATATATACATCTGATATGAAGTTTGGTAATTACAAAGAAAGTCGCTTCTTGTTCATGATTTTAATACATTTCGGAGTCCCATAAATTTTATCTGTAGTAAATTAATTTCTTTGAGTTTCTAGTTCGCCTTTTAACATAGCATTGCTTTTATTGCCTTAAAGCAAATGTTACGTAGTTCAATATTCCTCCTACCATTTTCTCTTCTCTTCTAATAGGCCAATGCATTTTAACCCGGACCTGAAGCCCCGACTTCAACCGATCCGAAAATACCCGAATCTGGAATCGACCCGAAAGTTTATAAGTATATGTTGGGTCCAAATTTTTTTTTATCCGAATAGACCCGGACCCAAAAAGAACCGATCCGAATAGACCTGGATCCGAAAAGAACCGACCAAGATAAACTCGACCCGATCCGACAAGAACCGATTTATACCCGATTTAAAAACATGAATATCCAAAACTAGGTTTTGTTATGTTCTATTTTCTATATTTTATTTTATGATTTAGTTGAATTATTTTTTATTAACAAACTATGAAGTTTTAAATGTACAATTTATAATTCAAAATTTTGTTTTTAAATTTTTAATAGTTTATTTTAAGTTATTTTGAAAAACTTTAGATATACACGACAGATTTTGACTAGATTTGATGAAATTTATGTAGTTATTTTGTCTTTTAGATCTTAAATACCCGAATCCAATACGGACCCAAAAATTATGGGTATTTAACAAATATTTTAATTATAGACCCGAACCGACCTAGACCCGAAAAGACCTGAACCTGGATCCGGACCGAAAATTTAAAAGTACCTGTTAAATCCAAATATTTAGGACCTGAAAGAATCTGGACCCGAAATGAACCGATCTGAACCGAACCCGAAGACCCGAACGCCCGAGCCTTCTATATATATGCATCCCTATACGACCGTCACAAACCACACCTATCTCTCTCTCCCTCTCTATCTATCTTTCTTATCCGCAAAATGTTCAATGCATCTCGGAAGGCCGTTATGGACAGGGTTCGACCCCAATTCCTCACTCAATTCGAGAATATGGTGAGGGAGCTGCTCTCTCACCATCCTTTCGTGAAAGGGGATTGCATCCCTACCATCGTTGCGGAGAGGGTTGCTACTGAAATGAAAGGTGGAGCAATCGTCAAAGAGATTATAAGAAACCATTGGACTCAAGTCTTCTTTGAGCACAAGATCTCCACACCCATCCCTTCAAAACCAAGGTATGGCATGCCTAGAGATGAAGACGTAGTCACAACCACACGCTTCCAAGTCACTGCGAAAAGCGCATTCATAGAGGCCTCATACGTCGAAGTTGATGAAGACGGTAGAAACATCGGGGGTGAGGTTAGGCTGTTCTCAGTGCAACGTCCGAAGCTCAGCAACGAAGATGATGATGATGATGAGGGCACCTCTTGATCTTGATCTCCTCCAAACGGCAAGAAATGCGGTGGCAAAGTAAGAAATGGATACTCCTGTGTTTTTCTTTTCTTTAAAAAAAGTCTGTTAAGATTTTATCTTAATGTGACGAATCTATCTATGTTTGTTGTTTCTTAATTGCAGTTCTTATGTTTTATGTATCCGTTCTTCCTTTGTTCTAAAAAAAACGTATCCGTTCGTCCTTTGCTATCTAGCTATATATATAATCCTTCATTTAGTAATGAACGACTAAACTATTATCTCCGCTCTTAAAAGTTTTGGTAAATGACGAAGATTCTCCTATCATAAACTGGTATACTGTTATGTATTGTTTGATGATTCGTTTTTATGCTGCGAGTTTAAATTAATTATCCCAAGACTAAAATGACTACGCACGGTTTTGTATCATAAACTAGTAGTCTGATATGGTAGATGATTCGTTTTTGTGCTGCAAGTTTAAAATTATTCATCCCAAGACGATAAGGACACCCAAGATTTTGTAACCTAAACTAGTAGTCTGTTATGTATCGTTCAATAATCTTCGTATGGTATTAGTTGCTCCTATATCTGTGTTAAAGATGTTGGGATTTGTGTTGTTTGTACATGCAAAGTCTCTCACAGTTCATATTGAGAAATTATAAGGCTGTTTTACCCATACTAAACTGAACATACATTGATTAACAAAGATAAAAGAGATCAAAAAAAATCCAAGTATATCTACACAGACTATAACAAGTAATGCACTAATGCATACCATCCGATTGTCAGTCTGTCACAGAAGGTTGCATTCAAGTAACTTTCTTCTGGTATTTGCCACAATTTTACAGCCTATCAATTCACTAACATCATCACAGTCCTTTACATCTTTCAAAGTACCAAGTTGGTTAACTAATTTATTGAATATCAAGAATTTAGAAAGATACCATACTATCTTGCATGGAAAGATACCATATCAACTAAGATGCAACGTACGTAAGCATGCTGAATGGGCTTGCAAATAACAGTTAAAGTGGTTTAAGGCCCAACTTTCAAAAAAAAAAACAGCAGTTTGAAATATCACAAACAAGACGATGGTTAATACGAATTTCCAATGTGAAATGATTTGCCAAACATGTATGATGTATCAAAAGAGAATACAGAATTGAGAGATTGGGATATCTTACCTATATGATAATTTCAATTTTCAGTACCGTACAAATATAAAATGGGTGAACGTGCGTGTATCCAATTCAGAAGTTACACTGACCGTTTTACCAAAAAAAAATTTACACTGACCGATATATTTGAAATGTCACAAACAAGACGATGAAGACAATGAACCATTTTCAGTTCCATAGAAATATATGATGGGCTTTAATGTGGCCCAAATGTGTATCTAAGTTCAATTGACCGATTTAATATACTGCAAGCAAGACGTTGAACTATTTTCAGTTCCGTAGAAATATACGACGGCGTTGAAGAGCGTAGCCCATAACATGTACCAGTTAAGAAGTTCCATTTAAATATCATTTCATCGAGTCTGAATCATGAAGGGCTAGAGCAATATATTTGAATTTTTTTACTAATATTTAATTGAAAAACAAATAATAGGTGAATAATAATATAAACAAAAGAAACTAAGTTTTAACTTTTGTCAGATTTTTACAGGTAAATGGTTTTATATTTTATACCATTTTATTTATATTTTTATAAATTTTTAAAACTTTTAGTTTTTAGGGGTTATAGACATGTCAGTCACAGAGGCGTTATATCAATTTATTTTACCAGAGAAAAATATGAATGTGGATATAACTATTCGAACTTGGAAACCAAAAACGTGTATATTATAATTGTCTATTAAAATTAAGAATATAGTTTAGAGAAAACTAAGAACAATAATAAGATGGCAACCTGAAATGTGAAGATAATGATTAGTTTACATAGAGCATTTCATTGACTCAAAGTTTATAAGATGTATAGATTTGTGAATGTGGTTGGCTCAAGAACTTATTGTATATATACTTGTTTACAGGGTTATTCATTAATAGCTTCTGTGAGTGGACCATGATGATAACAAAGACATCAACTTTAAAAAGCAAAGAAAATTGAGGATAAAAGTTATGGACAGTATTTCTCAAAAAAAAAAAAAACAGAAGTTATGGATAGTCTTGGTTTGGAATTTGGAAAGATTCCAAACAGAAAAGAAAAAAAATCATAAAAACGGAAAACGTAAAAAGGAAAAAAAAACTTGGTAGCCAAGCTTATATATTTTTTTGTAATATTTTTTAGCCAAGCCTATACTGCTTTCTTGAAACGAAGAGGAGGCTCCATCTTAGTTTAGGGTTTCGTGGATCTTTCGATAATGCCTCGGCTTCTCTTCAAGCTCTCTCCCTTCGTAAGCTAAGCTCTTTCCTGCTTTCCTTCTCTTAGATGATTTATTTTCAACCCTTAGATCTTTTTGTTAGAAGATGATGTCACTTTTCTATAGTTTTTTTGTACGGAAGAAAATGGATTTATTCTCTGTTAGGGGGAGACTAGTATAAAAAACAAAGATAAGAATCGGATGGCTGAGATCCGATCTATGCTTAGAAGAGAGTATTTAATTTAAGGTGTGTTTTAATATTTGTGTGTGCTTAAACTTGGCAGATTTACAAGAGCAGGAACGTCCGTACGTTATCATCGTCCACGACCGGCCCGTATACTCCGATGTGCATGATTATGTCTCCCTCGCCTAACGGAAACGTGGGAGAAGCCCTGCTGTTCAACGTGGACAGTTGTGAGTTAGTTAGATCTCCAGAGAAAGCATTTCCCAAAGAGCTTTATAACGCTAATTTGGTCGGAGCTTCCCGTGGATGGGGCATGTTCTCCAATAGGCAAGACCGCTCAGTAGTTATCAGCGACTTTCTGAACCCATATGCTTCCAAGTCAGAACCAAAGGTGATTCCTCTACCTCCATTCACTACAATGCCCACTTACCAAACCGAAGTGGTGTGCAACATGGCCATGTCCTCTTCTCCTGAGCCATATGACAAAGACTGGGTCGTTGGCATCAGGTTCTTGGGTAAACAGCTAAGTTTCTGCAGACCCCATCTTGATTTGCGATGGACTAACATCCCAACACCTTTTGAGTCATGGGATACCTCAAAACTAATGTATTCCAAGAAAGACCAACGGTTCAACTTGCTTGCTCCTGGAGGCAACTACTTATGCTCTTGGGATCACGACTTCAATAAAGACAAGAAGCCTAAGTTCCATGAGTTAGTGTTGCACAACCTTCCAAGCATGCCACGCGAACAACAGAAACGGTTGGATTCTAACTGCAGGGAGGATCACTGGGTGGAGTCACCTTCCGGCGAATCTTTCCTTGTCAAATGGTAACTATAATAATATATAAGGAACTCGCTAATCTAAAAACATCTCAAACACCTTTTGTAATAACGTGCAGGTTCTCAGAATACACTCCTGAAGGGTGCAAAGTACCGATGGTAATGGTGTTTAGAGAGGAGGATACAAAAGATGGGAGGATAAACATGCACTACACTGATGACATTGGAGATATGTGCATTTTCATCTCGAAAAGTGAGGACTTCTGCGTTAAGGCGAGCTCTTGCCGTGGCCTCAACCCTAACTCCATCTTTTTAAATGGACGTTTGTTTGTGTCGCTCAATATGAGTAAGTTTAGCTGTCGTCTCTATGAATATCCAGAAGATATACCATATACGATTCCTTACTCCCCCTACTGGCTTCCTCCGTTTTCTAGCTATTAGGTGTGGTTGGTTGTGTCATGTTGACCGGTTTGGATTAGATCATCGAATAGAATATTACGTTGATCAAAACCCACCTCTGCTTTTAATTACTTTGGTACATTTGTTTACCATCGTGTGATATTCAATTAATGGAGAACATCTTTAATTAAAAATGGTGGGCAGAAGCGTGTATATATTAATATACTTTTATCTATTATTTTACAAATTTAACATTACATATTTTTTTTTGGTTAAAATCAATTAATACACTTATACACACGTTTAGGGAAATATCCTCTAACTAATCTTTTTTCGTCTAAATAAAAATTAGATCAACGTCCATAACTAATTAAAAGGATCTCAGCATTATAAAATGCAGCAAGGCTGGTTTCGATATCCTCAACTCAAGTACTAAAGAACAATACTTTAGAATTCAAAGGGGGTTGGTTCAGAAATGTGAAGTTAATGCATTATTTGTAACCGTTGTGAGTGGACCACGGTAATAAATAAAGAAAATGGATGGGAAAGAAAATAAACAAAAAGTGGTAAGATTCCAAAAACAAAAATCTCACGAAAAAGGAAAGAAAGAAAGAAAGAGAAAAACTTGGTAGTCACGCTTATTGCCGTTTTTAAAGGGTAGAGAATATCTTAAGTTTTTGGGTTTCTTTGGGTTGGTATCGTTCAATAATGTCTCGATTTCTCTCCAAGCTCTCTCCCATCGTAAACTATAAGCTCTTTCTTGCTTTTGCTATGTCTTGGATGGTTTACTTAATTTGTGGAAAGATAATTGAATTTGTGTTGCTTGCTTACTACTTGGCAGATGCACAGGAGCATGAGCGTTCGTTCGTTTTCATCCTCCATGACAGGTCCGTATATGTCGCTTAGTCTCAAAGTAAATCCCTCGCCGGGAGGCGTCAACATAGGGAAAGTGCTTTTGTTCGACCCAGCCAAAGAAGAGTTACTAGAACTCGCGGACAAAATAATACCTGAAGAAATAATCATGACCAAAGCAACCGGAGCTTCCAAGGGATGGGCATTTTTCAGTGACCCGCAAGATAGCTGCATACTCATCACCGACGTCATGAAACCATGGTCTTGCAAATCGAACCCCAAGATCTTTACTCTGCCTCCACTTACTCCCCTGCCTTCTTGCCAAACTGATGTCATCTGGAGTGTGGCAATGTCTTCTTGTCCTGATGATGACCAAGACTGGGTGGTTGGCATCAAGTCCTTGGGTGACCAGCTGAGTTTCTGTAGGCCTCGTCGTGACTTGCGTTGGACTAAGATCACAACCCCTCCTGACTACTTTCCAACCTCAAATCTCATGTATTCCAAGAAAGATGGCAAGTTCTACTTGATCGGCCCTGGAGGCCATCACTTGTTATCCTATGATCCCCATTTCAAGAAATCCGACAAGCCTGAGTTCCATGAGTTGCAGTTTCGCAACTTTCCGGAGTCGTTCAAGTATGACTCGGAGCAATCAGAGCTGTTTCCTTCTTCTTCCCGGACAGAACGCCTTGTGGAGTCAGCTTCCGGAGATGAACGTTTCCTCGTCAAATGGTATTAATATTATAATTAAAAACACTATAGATAGTCTCTATAGTTAGTAATAACCATTGACGTTTGGTTCTTGCATATAGGTACGCAAAAGGATGTTTGGATTCGAGAAAAATATCGTATGAAACGCAGCGGATCATGGTGTTTAGAGAGGAGGAGACAACAGAGGGAAGATTTATGTGTTACACTGATGACATTGGAGATATGTGCATCTTTGTTTCAAAGGGAGAGGCTTTTTGTATCCCCGCAAGCTCTTTCCCTGGACTCAAACCAAACTCCATCTATTTTATAGGCTTCGGCGTAGGTGTTTACGATCTAACCACTAGAACCTCCTCTAGTTTTCAAGCTCCTAAAGGTGTACTGAATTTTCCTTGGGCCCCTTACTGGTTTCCTCCATCTTCTAGCTAGTGCTGCTACGATTAAGGGTTGCTTCTGGTGCTGCTACGGTTAAGGGTTGCTTCTGATTTAATTCCCTGTCTACTTGTTAAGATCTATATTCATTTGGACGCAATACTAAAATTTATTATCAATGGATATAGTTCTTTGAGGTATATTCTTAACTTGTTTCTGCACACTTCTTAGTTTATCACCAAACAATCTCTCTAACCTACTATTGATGTCATATGTTTAACCATCGCCAAACACATGTTTAACCATCGCCAACAAGTTGTTGGCAACAACAAACAAATCATGTATAAAATTCATCTAGGCCCAACCTGACCTAGCATTGGACTTGGCGTATCAAAACAAAGCTTTGACAGATCGAATATAAGTTGATATTGATTGTTTGGGTTCCCAAAAAGCCTGACGACGTCCAAACTGGCCTCTAGGCGTATTATTCCGGTTTACTGCAATGAATCCGTATCCCGGTTATATTTGGTTTGCCATGTCAAAAAGCTCTCTAGTCTAGACTGTCAAAACTTGAACTTTCCCGATTATGGAATTTTAAAAGAGAAAAACGTCAACAGCCATCGTTTTGAAGATTCCAACCCATTGATCCCCAAGAGTGTACCTTTCTGTAGCGACTCTTGTTCTGTTTTTGTATACCTCTGTGTTTTCCTACTTTTTTTCATAAGATTGATCTATCTAATCTTTAAATGACATTTTTGTTGAGATATATATTTTACATTTCAACAGAAAAGTAATAAAGTATCCTAATGTAAAATCATAATCAAAATCTTGGGATTAAATGTGTGTTTGTGTTGGGAGTACATCCCTAATCAGGACCAAGCGCACATGAGAAATATAACATAGTTGAATTTACTTTTGGATCACACATACTAAACACAAAACTGCTAAGCGATGTCAAATAAAAAGTGAAAAACAAAATAAAAACACTATCGGCGTGAATGCTGATGGTAAGGTGAAGTGGCTTGAATTCGCATCCGCCGTTTCTGAAGAAAACTTTGGAGAGATCTTTTCATTGAAGCCTTTGGATTCGGAAGCTGATGATGATGTAATCGGGTCAACCTGTTCCGAGGATCCGACCCGTTTGAGGATGACCTTTCTTCCATTTCTCTACTCGCGATCGATATTATAGATTTAGCCTGCATTCATTTATAGAAAACATTAATGGTTAATAAAATCCATTAACAGCTTATAAATTATAGTAATCATACAGATGAAGGCCTATATATGTACATACCTGAAGATTGGTAACATTCGAAGAAACACACATTTTTCCATTGTAGAAAATTGTAATCCTCTGAGATTCTTCTTCCTTTGGTAGTGAATTTCCAGAGCTTCTTGATTCTACCACACTACAAATCAATTTAATGTAAAATTTATCAGATTCATGTATACTAATTAAATTTTATTGATTAAATCTTATAAAAGAGAGAAAGAGTAGAGAGACACTTACGAGGTGTCTGAATCGGTAGAGGATGTTGGAAAGAGACGAAGTTCCAAGTCGCAGTTTTTCTCCATCTTCTGAGTAGTAAGAGAATTGATGAAGATGATGATGATGATGATGATGATATTGTGTCTGGATGAATGGATATAAGTTTATTTATATGTTTGGTTTATGAGGAGGGAGAGGACACGAGAGAGCTAGTGGAGACAGAACACGGTAATCTTAAGACAGAGACAGACAGATCACAGCTTCATTTAATTATCTCACGTGGAAAATGTTTTTTCTATTTTTTTTATTTGTTCAGTACTGAGGTTTTGGATTGTTTTATTGATTGAACTGAAATAAATCTCTATTGGCGGTTTATATATCATTATCGGATGGTCTCTGTAACTCAATCTCTAACAAATATTATAATAGTATCTTTATGCAATTAAATTTAAATGATAGAAAAATGCTACTAATCAGGGATTTGCCAAATGGAATAGTTATTTCTCACGTGTGTACGAACGTCTCTGGAAGAAGAAACATTCATAGTTTTTTTTTTGACGAAACATTCATAGTTTTTTCTACAATCTTTCTCATATTTTTTCTTTTTAATACTATTTATGGTAAAAACTCTCTTATTTACTACCAGTGTGCATGCTCTTAGATGCATTTTGCACATTTCCCCAAATAATACTCTCATATTTCATTTGTTTTGATTATTTGTTAAATATTTCGTATCTTTGGCATTTTTCGATTATACTTTAGGTCACCGGTGCGGTATACTAAAGTGTTTGATGCCTACCTTCTTTTTAGTTGTCAAAGTATCGACTGCTGAATAGTTTACCAATTACTATTCACAGGCGGCGTATCTTCTTAAGTCAATTCTATAATCACTGCACAGGCAAATATTATCAAACTTGGCGGTGTGCCGGTGTTTGGAAAAACTTCTCTGTTAGGTGTTTTACGAAATTTTATTAAATGATTAAACTAGAATTAGGATAACTGATAATATTTGATTAAGGCACGTGTTTGTGTCTCCCATAAGCTGCTCCTTTGGGATTTTCTTGTTTTTATTAATTCTTCTACAAGATTCATTTGTATTCTATTTTGTTTGCGGCTATGAAACAAGCGGTAAGGATTCATGGAGAAAAACGTGGTAGGGACAACATTTTTGATTAGTGATTGAGTTTAGTTATCAAGCCATCCACTATGATGGTATTTTAGTGAAGATAAAAACATATTTGAAATGAAACCGGTCAAGAAATAATCATTGTCCTTTACATTCCGGTTTTGGATATTTAATGTTTAAAGTGAGATATGTTGATTAATCTTGGTTTATGCATACGCATCCGTCTAAAATAATTGTTTCACCTTCAAAGTTTGGTTCAAATCACTACGAATCGGTGGCATGGAAACCTCTTGACAGATGTAATGGAAACACCAAGCGTTAAATGAGTTCTCATTGCCAATATAATTAGTTACTTTAATCATTGAGCCAATGGCAATTTGTTGTCCTAAAGAAAGAAATTTAGCAAACATATTAAAATTTGTTATTTTGTTTATTTTAGATAAGAAACTAACATAAAAGTAAAACACGTGAGTCATGAGAAATACTAGTAGTAACCAACGACCTTAAGATTGTTGGCTTCCCATATTGATTCATTATCGCATAGACATTGTTTTCATTTCACAAAATAATCTGATTACGTGCCTAAATCTGGTCGACTTATTAGTGATTTATCCCATTAACCAAATAAATAAAATGTAGAGAAGTAGTCGACGACTTCCTTTTTCGTTTGTTTCCAAGTCGACGACTCCTTAGAAGTGCCCACATACCGACAATATAGAAAACAAAAGCACGTTGAAAATAATAAATCATTCGATAACTTCAAAACAAATAAGTCAAATTTGGGACCGAGTTTAACATGTGGTTAGTGTTTTGTTGCACAAATGACAAATCAACAAACAATCAAAAGCTATCTAACATTTTACACATCCTTTTGTCACATGACTTCTCTACAATAAATTTCACAAAAAAATGAAATGATTACTAAAACTGATGACATGACTTTCGGAAAAATATGACATAGATTATTTCATTTAATGTTGATTTATATTTTTGGTAAACATTTTAGAATATTGTAATAACTCATACATTACATTTAACATTGATATTTTTTATTGATACATTTTTTAAATATGGTAATATCTCATATATCATCTATAAAATAAATATATTTATATATAACATTACAAATTTTGAAATATTATTTTATTTTATTTTCTATAATTATACAATTTGTATTACTAAAACTTTCAAAAATATTACTTTTAAAAATTAGATTTCTAATCTTAAAATCATTAATTTATTATATATCTACAAATTTTATAAATATT
>NW_026616162.1:0-29196 GCF_000801105.2 Raphanus sativus
ACATTTCTCATCATCACATTCAATTTCAATATGAAAAAGATGACATGGTTCTCAAAAGTGTGGCATGTCACAATCTTAATCATGACATGTACAACTTTTTGTAAAGTATTTATATTTTAATGGTAAGACTTTTCTAAATATGGTAATAATTATTAATTTCTATAATCATTTTGGTAAGTTTTTTTTTTTCAAAAAGGAAATGACTATTAACTTCTATATCATCTTTAATAAAAGTTTTACATACAGATTTTTTATTTTTGGAAAATTATTAAAATATATTAAAAATTAATACCTCATATATCATTATAAATAATATCAAAAATATATATACCCACTAATAATAATAAGATAAATATATTACAAATATAATTTTTACATCAACTTATATATCATATCTGTATAATTATCACATCTCACCTATACTAACTGTAAGAGTGTATCAAAAAAAACACAAAACTAAAACAATACTAATTAAATAATTTCATTAGATTAATTAACAAATTATTTTTTCAGTTAAAACATATAACTTAAAAATTATTAGAATTTATAATTTAAACATATATAAACTAAGTCTTAAAAGTATATTTAAAATGAAAAAAATTATTAAAATATATTATATTATAGTTAAAACTTTATTCTTATAAATGTAATTTTAACTCTTTTTAAATAAATAATAAAATTGGCATAGTTAAATCAAATTAAAATAAATATGAGTACAAAAATACATTTATGATTTTTTAAAAAACCATCGAAGTCCCATTGTAAATTGATTTTTCAGGAAGTATATTATATTTAAAATTATTATTTCAGTGCATGAAAACTCCTAGTAAACATTATCTGAGAAATAATTGTACATGGGTCATCAATATATTCATTCTAAAAATAAAAAAAGACATGGCTTAAGAAAAATATGACATGATATCAATCTTGATACTTAAGGTTATCCAATATTTTCAGTCAAAACAAATTTTCTTATATTAAGATTTATATTTTTGGTAAAAAAATTAAATATGGCAATGACTATTTTTTATATAGGGATTGATATATTTTATGCAAAATTTCATAATATATTTTTTGCTAAATTTATATCAAATACCTTTTTCTCTATAAATATTCATTTTGTAATATTTCAGAAATGTGGTAGTAGTTATAACTTTCTATATATATATAATAAACATGAATACAAGATTTTGGTTTTTTTTCAAATATGATGTAAAACACAAAGTCAAATGTAAAACTAACACATGATTTTTTTAAAACTTTCATTTGACATATTTATTCCAAAAGTTCAGATTAATCACAAAAATACTTCTATTATTTTCTTCTATCGAAAATGTCATTGTCATCAATTACACCAACGACCATGAACAATAAGTTTCAAGCTCTAAATACACTTAAAATTAACATCAACATCTTCATATTCTTATTTCTTACATACAAAAACCTCATATTCTTATTTCTTACATACAAAAACCATTTCTCTTTCACTCACTCTCATAATTCATCCCAAAATCCCAACTTTTTATTTCAAAATTTATATAAGTTTATTAAAGTTACTCAGGTTCATGATTGTTGGTCAAGAACGAGTGGATAACTTTTGATATCACTCAAATTACCCTAAGGAGTAATTTATACTCTCTCAAATAAGAAGTCGAGTTGTAGCACTTAGGGATCGAATCCACAAAGAGCTAGGGCACACACTAGACTAGAGATATTAAGATTTACTTAGGCTAATAGTTTAAAAGACAGTAAATATAATATAGCAATTAATAAAGCAGTAAACAAGATGAACAAGACAATTGTTCAGCTTGGCAAAAGGATGTGAGGAGAAATAGCTAGACTTAGGGATTTATCAATCAAGAGATTCAAAACTTCAATTCAAGGATGCTAAAGATTTATGGATTCAATTATAGAACTTGATTTTAATAAGCAAGTAATCCAGATTTCGCATGCAATTACTAATTAGATGCCTAAGTCTTTGTCCCAGCTGTCGCACGCGAACAAGGAGTGAGCATCGATCGATGCTATGGCCTGAGCGTCGATCGATACTTCCTCAGACAAGCATTAACGACCTAATCGATTATGTTCAACTAGATTCCTACACCAACTGTCGTATGTGCCTAGGTTTCTAATCCAGCAGAGCTCGGATACCGTTAATTGATGGTACTTTTGTGCCTCTCAATTGTCCTATGATTCTAGGTTCAAGCAATTAGTCATACTGTCGTGCTTTTCTAACTACTCCAGATCCTAATATTACAAATCACCCTGATGTAGAGATCTATAGATAATCTAGCAATCCTAATTGATTATCAGTTTGACATTAAGCTCATGAAATCCCTAAACTTAACAAGATGAATTACTCATATATGATAGAAGAAACACAAATCATAGTCTGAATAAATAATAAATATGAAATCAATGATAAAACCAATGGAGTTCCAATCAATCTCTGAAGGAAGATTGATCTTCTCTCCAAACCCTAATAGAAAACAATATAATAGACTAATAGAAAGCTTAGCCGTCAACAATGGCATAGAAAACACATAAATAGGATTTCTTGTCGTCCAAGAGTATTTTGGTAACTTTGTGGTGGTTCCTGGGCTTCAATCGGTCATAAAATATGCTTGGCCCACGTTCTGAAATCCATATTGATTGATATGCACGGTGTTGCATCGATCGATATGCATTCCTCTTCTCGACATCTTCTTCTCGCGAGGCAGACTGACCACTCTTCAGTAAGACGGGCATAACGTCTGCTACAAGAGGCTGATTGACCTAAAACCGGTGGCATTGGAAAGCTAACTCAAAGCTCTATCTTGTGTCAAAAGAGAGAAATATAACGGTGGGAAGGTCTTCATCCATAGCTAAACATCTGATGCTTTGTGTAGTTCTGCACTCAAAAGGCTCCAAAAGACACCAAAATCATCACTTTTCTCCAAAACGTTTTTGAACCTGTAAATACTCTAAATAGACTCTATATTATAGTAAATATTATCTAAAACACTTATATATCATGGGTAAAATCGGGTCAAAATCGTGGTATATCAACTTTCATTAAGAAGTTACGTGTATTTGGAGAAGCTAAACATGAACCTCCCCGGATCAAAGAATTCTCTTTGATTTTTTATCAGATCTGTTTCGCGAATCCACCAAAAAGACTTCCAAACAATGCATATGTTAGTTTTGCAATTGACTTTTTGTGTGATTCTTAGAAAAGATTTTTTTCTGAAAGTTTTCCAACTTTTTTTGTTAACAAAAAAAACCAGTAGACTCCCTATAAGTATTTTCGGATAAACAAGTTAATTTTCCAATTAACTGAATTGTGTCAGAAATTTAAATTTTTATAAAAAGCTTCTCAGAAAGTCTTATCAATTGTCAGTGGGAGTCTGCATATGTTAGTTTTGCAATTGAAAATTAAAACAAAAACATTTAATTTTATTTAAAAGACTTCCAGATTTTGATTCTGTTATCTTGAACCTTTGGTTATTAAACAAGACTTCAACAAAAGTTTTCTCTGAAAAAAATCAAATATGGTCAATTGCAAAATTAATCTATACATACTTCCGCGGACAGTGAGAAGATTTCATGTGCACGTAAGAAGACTTCATTGACCAAAAGTCAAATAATTCAAAACTCTGGTCAATAGCAAAACTAACATGTTTATCCCAAAAGTATTCTCTAGATTTTTGAGTATTTTTCAAATACAAAAGTAGGTCATATTTACAAAAGAAGATTTCTTAAGAAGTCTGCTATAAAGTAGACTTTTTCTGAAAGTTTTCATTTGTAAATTTAAAAATTTCTAAATGACATATATGGTAGACTTCCTAGAAGTCTTCTATCGGAAGATTTTCTAGAAGACTTCCGTAAAAGTCTTTCTCCGTAATAAACTTTCATTTTCTCTAAGACTAAAATTATTTTAAATATTTTTATTGTTAATTCAATGTATATTAGTCAATATTAGGGCTTCTAAATGAAATTCAAAACTTAATTGGTGATAAACAGAGATTGTAAACATTCATGTTTGTTAATGTTTCTAGCTAATGAGTGACATCTTAAGAAGTCTTTTGAGAGAAGACTTATGGGGAAGTCTTCTTATGGGGAAGTCTTCTATGTTACTTTTTGTAAAGTTGTATTTTCAAGAGTGTAAAGTAATTTCAAGATATGTTCTGTGACTTTCAAAAATGTTAAATAACTTCAAAATATTAAGTAATGTGGTTTATTGTGTCTTCTTAGATCATAATATATATATATATATATATATATATTTAACTTTTATGATATTTATTTTTTAATTTTCACTGAAGTTTAAGTTTTCCACTTAAATTTTCCGCTTATATTTTAAGCGCTTAAAATTTAAGTCTTCATGTTTGAAATTATATGTTTGAACTTATGTAATGTTTGATCTTCTGTGAATTTGACTAAGTTTTATTGAGAAATCTTCTCCCTTAGTTTTAGTAAATTTGTCTAAGTTTTTGTGTCATTGTGTTTTCTATTGAAGTTGTATTAATAACTTAAATAATGCCAAGTACTTTTGGCAAGATAATATTGTAGACATGAAAACATTTTCCAAATTGTTTTCATTAACATCTCTTCAAATTTACAAAAGAATCCACAACTAAAAGAGTACACATACAAAAAACATATCATAACAAAACTATTACACACAGAGTTAGAGATCATATAGATAAGCTTTGGGAAAATTGTGAGCATGGCTTGTCTAAGAAGTGAGAATGACACTCATCTCCAAAAACTGCAACCTAAACAATATAACATACACATACCATGTACATGTTTCAGGTTTTTAAAGACTTCCTTGAAGATATTCAAAAATTCTTTCGAAGTCTTCTAAAGTCTTCTTTATTCAGGAAGATTTTGGAAGACTTTCTGGAATATGTCTTGGAAGTCTTCCAAGATGTCTTCCATGAAATCTTCCATCAGTTCCAACATACTCAGATCTGTTTACCAGATGAAAGAAAAGATAAGAATTTCAAGCAACTTGATTTTTCTTCCAGATATGTTTGTCAGAAAACTTCCGTGTAAGTCTTCTGGTCGTAGAAGACTTATACAGAACTTTTCTGGTCAATGCAGAAGTTACTTTTACAATTGACTTTATATGTGTTTTTAGAGACGATTTCTCTGGAAATCTTCCGACTTTTCTTTGTTAACAAAACAGTCTCGAAAATACCATAGAAGACTTCCCGGTAAGTCATCTACGATAAACATATTAGTTTTGCAATTGACCGAATTGTGTCAGAAATTTGACTTTCTCTAGACGACTTACACGAAAGTCTTTCGCTAAAAGACTTTCTTGTAAGTCTTTTAAATTCTCGATGGAAGTCTTTTCACTGTCGGTGAAAGTCGTCTCAGGTTACTTCTGCAATTGAAAAATAAAACTTAAATATTTAGTTTTAACTAGACTACTTCCATGTAAGTATTTCGGGAGACGACTTACACCATAAGTTTTCCAGAATTTTATTAGGAGATTCTGGTCAAACTTTGGTTATCACATAAGATTTCCGTGTAAGTCGGGTTGCCGGAAGACTTATATGAAAGTCATCTATTTAAAATTATATATTTAAATTTTATTTTTCAGTTGCAAAGTAACTTCAGAAGAATTACATAGAAGTCGTCTAGTTAAATATAATATTTAACTTTTATTTTTCTGGTGGAAGACTTCCATGTAAATCTTCTAGAAAAACTAAAATTTCTGACAAAACTCGGTCAATTGCTAAACTAACTTGAATTCCTTAACGGGTCCATACCTCAACTTACAGAAAGGTCACCACATTTTGAAGATTGGTTGACAGTCAAATATCAATACACTGTTTGTGTCACATATGAAGATGCAAATCGATCCAGTGTTGTTGAAAAAAATCTCCCACCATGATGTGACGAGAAATATATGAGAGCACATTCAGAAAAGATTCTTTGTTTTCAGTGGACCAAGGAACAAGAACATGAAAGCGGATTTTGCTTGTTGTTGTTGCAAGCATGGCATGACAGTGGAAGCACATTACGGTAAACTCAACAAGATGCAGATTTTGCTTGTTGTTGTTGCAAACAACATGGCATGACAGTGGAAGCACATTACTGTAAATTCAACAAGATTTGGGATAACATAAACAATTATACTCTATTTCGTACGCGCAAGTGTGGAAAATGTGTGTGCAATCTGGGCACTCGACAGGAAAAAGACAGAGAAGATGACATGGTGTAACAATTTTTATTTAGGATTATGAAACAATTTTTTTTCACACCATATGTTCAAGCTTGATGTCTCGCGAACCTCTTTCAAGTTAGGAAGAAGTTTATAAAGACAAGAAAAGGATGTTGATATTCATTGAACCAAAGTGAAGAGGCCTGAAATCATGGTGTTAGCAACACAAGCATGGTCTCATTTCAAAACTGAAGAAAAGGAAAATTTTGGTATTTGCAGTGTATTGTAACTGTGGAGGCATTCATTAGAACACTTCCAACGGAGGTTTCTAACTATCGGAATTCTAAAAATGCACCGTAAAGGCACTCATAAGAGCACTTCCAATAGAGGTTTCTAACCACTGGAATTCTAAAGATGCATATATATATATATATATATGTGTGTATGTATATATTATATATACGTATATAATTATGGGGTCCATCACCTTACGGGAAATCCAACTTAAATTTTTTTAAAAGAAAATTTAATAAATTTAGGTTGAGTTTTTCGTAAATTGATGGACCTCGCAATTACATATGTATATAATATATAGATACATATATATACCCATATATGCATTTTTAAAATTCTTATGGGTAGAAATCTTCATTGGAGTTGTTGTTTTGACACTGTTGGTTATCCAGAATGATGGGGTGATAGACTATATGGAATACCTTATATTAAATCATCTCCGACCCATCTTTATATTTTTCTATAAAAGAAAAATATTTATAATAAAACTAGATTTACTCAATGTATATTTCTATACTATAGTTTTTCTATATATATTTTTAGAAAACAAATAATAGAAAATGTTATTTTTATCTAGTAAATATAAAGGTAAAAACTAACATTCTTCTATATATATATATATATATTTTTAGATACTCTATTTTAGAAATATACAATGAACAAAATCACTTCTATAATATATATATATAATGTCTATTAGAGGTTTTTTGTAGAAGAATTGTCATCTTTGTAATTTTATTAATCGTCCTCAATCAAATCATAACATCTACTAGGAGACGTAAGCCATTTAATCTATTAGGGCAAGATTATCGGTAGAAACGTTTTTAGGTTCTTAAATGTTTTTTTTGTTTTTCTGATTTTTTTAAAAAAATTAATTGAATCAATTGCGGGCCGCCACGTGTCAGTAGGATCTGCAATAGTACAATAAACCATTTGCAAACGTTTTTTATTTAGTGAACTTTTGCCAAGATTTTTGAAAAAGGTGGTGGGAGCCACGCGTAAGAACCCTCCCCCCACCACGGATAATCTTGCCCTTAGAAGACTAATTTTTAAGCTCACAACTAAGCAAATTCATAATCTCGAAAGTTATCATATTTATAAATCCTTTTTTATTTATAGTCATGGTTCTAGAAATTGTTTTAAGCAACGCCTAGACAATAAATCTCGATTTTAACAAAAATGGTTTTTTTAGATTGGTTTACAACTTAAATCGGTTCAAACTATTTTAAAGCAAATTGATATAAATTGTCTAAATATTTTAAATTTAACAAATTCAACAAATTTGCTAAATTTTTGTTTTATATATCTCAATTTTGATAATTCGTCAAAATAATTTTATAATCAAACTAAAATATCTTATATAAGTATAAAATATATATAATAATAAATCAATAGTTTTTAATGTCTAAATTTCACATAAACCTTGAAATTTTGCCTAGAGATTAAGCGCATAATTACAGCTTACAGATTTTTTAAATATTGCTTAGAGCAGTTCCATTGGTAAGCTCTTCAATGGGTTCTTAGCATTTAAGAAAAATGAAAAGTAATTAATTTTGGTGAGAGAACATCTGAAAAGTTCTTAAAGGACTTTTTAAGAATCGGTTGCAAGTTCAAAAGGACAGATGTCACTGCACTAATGTTTCAATTGGTTTTGCAAAATTAATACAAAATTAAATTATTATAATAACATTATTTTTTTTTGTTTTAGAACCTTTCACAGGTTGTAACCGATGGAGCTGGTCCTAGGCTACAGCTATTATTTATATACATATGTTGTTGTCATTTGTCAGTCAAGCCACCACACCTCTAACTGATCAGGGAACGTACGCCATGTTTATCTCTTTTGGTAAAAGCTATATATATCTTGTGGTGACCAAATTTAAACCTCATAAGTAATTAGATAGTCTCGTAAGCTAATTAAAGCTTTTTGACCAGATATCCTCAGCCATTCGTCGACCGTTAATCTCTCGCTCCATGCAAAATCCATGCACGTCTATTTTTAGAAACCAAAACCTTATATAAAGTCCCCCTAATCCACTGCAATATTCGCTGCCCCAAGTCATTAAATAACTTGGCTTTTCTCTAATAAAGCCACTCCCTCTCCGATACCTCAATAAACCGGAGGGAGCAAAAAAAAAATAACAATAAAAATAATAAATATTTTAAAATGATTGGAAAAGTTGTTGTTTCGGTGGCCTCTGTTCTCCTATTGGTCGGAGTAGCCATAGGAGTCGTTGTCATTATTAATAAAAATGGCAACACTCCCTTGTCTCCTCAGATGAAAGCCGTTCAAGGTATTTGCCAAGGGACTTCCGACAAAGCCTCATGTGTCAAGACTCTCGAGCCGGTGAAGAGCGATGACCCAAACAAGCTGATCAAGGCCTTTATTCTTGCTGTACAAGATGCAGTAACCAAATCATCAAACTTCACGGGTAAAGCCGAAGGAGACTTGGGTTCGAGCATCTCGCCAAACAACAAAGCCGTTCTTGAATACTGCAAGAAAGTTTTCTTGTACGCGCTTGAGGATCTCGGTACTATTCTTGAGGAAATGGGTGAAGATCTTAACCAGATCGGTAGCAAAATTGACCAGCTTAAACAATGGTTAATTGGTGTCTACAATTACCAAACCGATTGTCTTGACGATATTCAGGAAGATGATTTGAGAAAGACTATTGCAGAAGGCATTGCAAACTCCAAGATTCTCACTGGCAATGCTGTTGAAATCTTCCACACCGTCGTCAGCGAGATGGCTAAGCTTAACGCCAAGGTAGATGATTTCAAGAACATGACAAGCGGAGTCTTTTCTCCTTCCGACAAAGGAACAGCTCCCGTCGACAAAGAAACTCCTCCAGTCGTTGATACTCCTGTGGCTGACCCAGATGGTCCTTCTCGTCGTCTCCTTGAAGATATTGACGAAACCGGAGTCCCAACATGGGTTTCAGGTGCAGACAGGAAGCTCTTGGCTAATGCTGGACGTGGCCGAAGACGCGGTGGTGGTGCTAGAATCAGAGCCAACTTTGTTGTTGCCAAGGATGGAAGCGGCCAGTTTAACTCGATCCAACAAGCTGTTAACGCTTGTCCCGATAAAAACCCTGGCCGATGCATCATCTACATTAAGGCCGGTATCTACAGAGAGCAAGTTATCATCCCTAAGAAGAAGAACAACATCTTCATGTTCGGAGATGGTGCAAGAAAGACCGTTATCACTTACAACAGAAGTGTTGGTCTCAGTTCTGGAACCACCACTTCTACGAGTGGCACAGTCCGTAAGTCTCATCACACCCTAATTAGCTAATTGCTATTACAAACCAATTGACGATAAATAGACAGCTGTAAATTATCTCTAATATATTTCTTATGTCGTCCCAACGAAACATCCGATTTGGGAGTATATGTTCTTACATTCTTAGATATTAACATCCATATGATACTAATAAACTCATATTGCTTATGTTATGTATTCGTGTAGAGGTCGAATCTGAAGGGTTCATAGCGAAATATATCGGATTCAGGAACACAGCCGGTCCAAATGGACATCAAGCCGTGGCCATCCGAGTCAATGGAGACCGTGCAGTGATCTTCAACTGTAGATTCGACGGTTACCAAGACACTCTATACGTCAACAACGGTCGTCAATTCTACAGAAACTGTGTCATCTCAGGAACAGTCGATTTCATCTTCGGAAAATCAGCAACCGTTATCCAAAACTCACTCATCGTCGTCCGCAGAGGAAACAAGGGACAATACAACACCGTCACAGCCGACGGAAACGAAATGGGATTTGCCATGAAACTCGGTATCGTCCTCCAACACTGCCGCATCGTTCCGGACAGGAAACTAGCAGCAGAGAGGTTGACCGTAGAGTCATACTTGGGAAGGCCATGGAAGAAATACTCAACCACGGTGGTCATCAACACTGAACTCGGTGATTTGATCAGACCAGAAGGTTGGAGAATGTGGGATGGTGAAAGTAACCACAAGACATGTAGGTACGTTGAATACAACAACCGTGGACCAGGAGCTAACACTAATAGGAGAGTTAACTGGGCTAAGATCGCTAGGACTGCAGGTGAAGTAAGTCAGTTCACTGTGGCTAACTGGTTAAGTCCCGTTAACTGGATTCAACAAAGTAACGTTCCTGTCACGCTTCGATTATAAAGCGTATAAAGAAAAACAAAAAGACCAGTACTTGTTTATGTAAAAGGTGAAAAGTACAACATTTGTTTTCGATAGGATAAAATGTATGGGAATGAAGTTGTAATAACAAATAATTTTTTTTGTTTGTCTCTCGTATGAAAGATGAATAAAGACACATTCTTTTAAAAGAATAGCTGTTGTTTGGTTTTATGTTTACATATTCAAAATATGATATATCATTACAATTATGTTCATGAATGAATAGAATGCATTTCATTCCATTTTTCTCCATATTTTGTGCTTCTTATTCCGTTTCTTTTTATTTCAATAATTTTATTTTGGGTGTAACTAGATTTACCAATTTTTAGAATTAAGTTGTATTAAATGATTTATTCCTTACTGATTCCAAATTGTTTTTTAATCATTTAGATGGAATGAATATCAAAGTTTATCTCAATGATTCTTTTTGGAATTGATGGAAAAAAATGGAATGTAGTTATAAAATATTTATAATTAGAATGAAATGGAACGAGATAGAAAGAAATTCCATCTAGGTAGCGTGCTATTCTCGTGGCCATTATCCTCTTTCACGTAACTCGATTTTTTGTACATTTAAAAACAATTTTTTTCTTGATTTTAGGCTATTATGAATTAAGGCACAACAAAATATAATTATTTTATAGACGAAAGTCCACTAAATATAAACTAATATATACAAGAATGAAAGTCCTTTACATAAGGTCCAATATATTATGTAATCCAATCTATTTCCTTTTTAAAAATATATATACTTCTAAATTCTATATAATTCACTTTAAATAATACAGACCATGAAAAATACATATGTTTTCAATTCAAAAAAATAATAATACATATGTTTAAATTTTAATTGATCTTTTAATACTTATCTCACTCTGCGCAGGCGCAGATCTCAACCTAATTTAGGATGTAATTGGTAAACATAAGCATTGTGATTGGTAGACAAGACTAGAAATATTACGAACGAAATTTATTTTTAAAATTGGAATGTACGTGAATGGTGTAGTGGAAGATATGGAATAAAACATAAGTTTATAACTTCAACTTTTCACAATTATACTGTCAATTAAATAGAAACCTAGATAAATTCAAGTTTATGTGGTAATAAATTATATATGGGGAAAATATATTATAACTTCAAGTTTAAAACTAAAAGATAACATAAGGAGAACCACCAAATACGAAAGCAAGAAATCATAATTGAAAGCAACAAAACATAAATAAACGACACCATAAAATCTTAGTTCGTAACCAGCTCATCCATGCCAAATCCCTTAATAGTCATAGTACGGAATCCTATTAAAAACATATAAAATAAGTTAGCATAATATATAATGATTATCAAAGAATGTTAGAGAGAAAGGAATAGAGAAGACGATATCAATGAAGCACCTCCATGACTTATATTTATATAAGTTACAAATTATCTTTCATTAAAATGAGATTGATTTATCAAATATACGGTATTCAATACTGATTGCCAATTTATCAGCCAATCATTAATTTTGTGTTTTTATTCTTGGAAGTTTATAAATACGTATAGAGAATATGTTAGGTTAATATTAAACTTTCGAATCAAGAATTCCGTTTGTGATATAATGATTAAGAAGATAATATAACTCACGGCAATCAGAATTAAATCATTTTCCACATAAGAATTTATGATTGCAATCAATACATTCCAATATTGACCGAATCAATTACCTAAAGTTGCATTCAAAATCTGGAGGTCGCTAAAAATATCCCTAATTTATATTCGAAATCACTAATGTTTTTGAAAAAATCATAACTATCAAATCAAGATAGTAAATTGAATCAAAATTAATAATACTAATTTTAATTTCGTGAAATTAGTTTATATTTGAAAACAATTCATTTTGATAGTTCTTATTCTTATTCTTATTCTTATTCTTATTCTTATTTCTTATATTTGTTATAATTGTAAATTAATATTCATATTTTAAGTTAAACAAATTGCATGTTGGAAATTAATATTCATATTTTAAGTTAAACAAATTGCATGTTGGGTTCCCCTTTTATTTGATGGAATTTTTGTTTCAGTTTATGTAAATGAATAATAAGAAAATCCATATAAAAAAAATTACGACAGAGATATTACCGTTACTGGAAAATCATAACATTAACAATTTTTTGAGAAAAAATTGTGTGTAATAGAGTTCAAATGAAATCGAATAGAAAACATAATATTTGTGTATGTGAAGTAAGCATACAAATATGTTGCCGTTAGCACCGAAACTATGTACGATATACGGAACTTTGGGATAAGTAATCTACCAATATATATATGGAAGGTCTGTCGAATGGCAATATTTGTAATTTCCTAAGGTCAGTGAGGCTTTTTTCATAAATAGGCTGAGAAGCATCCTCTGTTTGCCACGTCATCATAATGACACTCCCGTAAATATTCTACCATTTTAGGGTTTCTCTTTTTATTTGCTTCCATTTTAATAGTAAGGGGATATAGAAAGTGAAAATAATGCAGTAAATTTCGTATGCAAATCATGGAAAAACGAATCTTCTTAGTTCCTAATTCACTCACTATTTAATATTTGACTTGGTTTAGTTTCCATATGCAAAACAAATTTGGAAAATCCTCGTAAAGATAATTACAAAAAATGGAAAGTGTAAAGGAAGAGAATAATCAAAATTCGATGCCGAAATAAAACAGTCATAAGTCACTTTCCATTTAATATGAGTCATAAACGGCTACTTCCATATGACTCATAATTCGATTTAAATTGCCAAAAAAAGAAGTTCTTTTCACTCTCTATTTAATATGAGTCATAATTCGGTTTCCATATGCAAAACAAAATTACAGAATCTTCTTAAAGATCATTTCAAATTATAGAAAGTGGGAAGGAAAGAAAAAATCTCGTGGACGATACACTCTTTCTCACAAAATTGACTTCTTTCCTTGTATACAAATGCAGACATGAAACTATGTATCATTTTCATACGAATATGCATGTCTGTCCAATGGCAATATCCGTAATATCCTAAGGTGAGTAAGCCTTCTTTCATAAAGGGTCTGAGAATGAACCTCGTGCCGACACGTCATCAAAATGGCAAACTCGAAAATATAGTACTCTTTAAAGGTTATTCTTTTTTTTTGCTTCCATTTTAATACTAAGGGGATTTTTGTTATTCGAAATCCCTATTGTTTGTCTTGAATCAAGCTCACCAAAAACTCTCAGGTCAAGCCGTTATGAACTCTCGCTCGTATTTACCCGTTTGGAAACTAACTGAGCTCTCACTCGTACTCACTATTTAGGAAACTAATTAAATAGCATAGAAGAAGAGAACATGCAAGAAGAAGACCCACGAGTTGGTTATCAAGTGTTCATTTTTCATATAGAAAATTATTTGTGAGATAGTAAACTAAGTACAACATTGGAGAATTAGACAAGAAATAGCTAATATATAAAGAGATGTCAAGCTCTTATTAGTACTAAACATTTTGGTATGGAGCTCAAAAGTAAATTCATGCCGACTTTTCTCTAAAGCCTAAAATGGACAATATCATACTAATCAGACAATAAATAGTTGGACATGGATTTAACAATCCCAACATTACTGACTTGAACCGCACAAAAAGAAGATTGAGCTCTGAAGAACATAGACGCCTACTCAATGAACAATCCCAGAACAGTCTAATCTCTCGCGTACTCTAACAACTTCGTACTGGTTATGTTTGTTTGGCAGTCACTGGTGATAACGACTAGCGATTGCCGATAATTTTTGTTGTTCATTTCAAAATTGTTGTTTTGTAATCGCTAACGATAATCGATAAAACAAGTAGTTATGATGTTCGTGACTCATCTCTATATCCCTTATATATTAATAGATGAATATTTGAAAAGATGTAACCTCAATTTTGTAATAATTAAAAAGACTTCCGCTTATGTGGCAATCAGTTAGATAGTCAATTAGTCCTATGTGTCAGCCTTACATTCAATTGAAAAATAAGGTGGTCCAAATTGATTTTATATCTCGCTAGATACATTCAATACAAATAAATATATATTATGTTTTTTATTAAACTGAGTATCACATTGATTAGTAGTCTTAAATTATTTCCTTAAAAAAATTTACGAAATTACATAATATGATTAACGTATATATGATAATTAATGACTATAAATAATACATATTTGATTACAATTTTTGTATCTTCTCTCTTATTAGATTAATTTTATATTATTAAAAAAAACTTAAACAATCACATTAAACATATAATAAAAAATTATATTTTTCTTATATGTTATATTTTGAATTTTTTAAAACGCTTATAAATTACTAAAAGGGTAAAAGTCCACATTGATAATTTTGTGATCAATGGTTTAATTTTCTTTAAACAAGATACAAATAATCATAAATCGTATGAATATGAAATCTCATTAATTGATATTCATTATATATATCATTGAAATTAAATTATCTAATATATAAAAATATAAATATGTTAATATAAAAATTGCATTGAAAATTATTGAGATCTTAATAATATATATATATATATAAGTTAAATTAAACTATGTACAACATAAAAATACATAAATATGTTAACCCTTTTTTCTTTCCTGACCTTAACCCTCTTTGTCTTCGTTAAAACACCGAAATAGAATAATATCGATTGATGATTTGAAAAGGTAATGTTTTCTATAATTTAGCCTATTGTTTTTCTTAAGTGGGCATATAACCATTTTTAATGATTAACTAAATAGGTCACATATGCCATCATCACTTTCGTTTAAAATTTTGTTAACAATCAAAAATATAGGCTTGAGTAAAAATCCGAATAAAAAACGAACCAAATCTAATCCGAAAAAATATTATATAACTTTAACCAAAATTGGTTAGATATCCGAAGGGTTCAAAATTTTGGTATCTAGAAAACCAGAATGGAACCCGATTCGAAACGAAATATTTCGGGTTGCCTAGTTCGTTTACGAATTTAGCTTACATACCAAGAGTAACCAAAAAGGTTAGACCATTTCTCAACAAGTTTTATAAAAATATATAAACTGTAGTATAATATATTTAAGTTTTTAACTCTTAAAATTTTTATTAAATGAATTTTTTTCTTTTGATGTACTTTACTACATAAACGAAAGAAATTCTATTTTACTACAACAAAACATTAATTTTAGTTTTTCTAGAAATTATTATAGGTATCAATTGATTGAACAATTAGATTATTGGAGTTTTTCGTATTATTAGTCTCGGATTTATCTTTTTAACCGTTGGCATTCTTTCAGGAGCTGTATGGGCTAATGAAACGTGGGGTTCATATTGGAATTGGGATCCGAAAGAAACCTAGACATTTATTACTTGGACCATCTTCGCAATTTATTTACATATTAAAACAAATAAGAATGCTCGAGGTATAAATATATAAACTGTAGTATAATTTATTTAAGTTTTTAACTCTTTGTGAAATCAATCAATAAAGTAATAGACCAAAAATAGAGAAATCCCAATAGATGTATGACACATGGTTTCGGCTAAATTGAACGATGAGGGTCCAGCGTTACACAAACGCAATTGAAATAGAGGCGTTACGTTTTGTAAAACCATTTGCAAAACAAAAATAATCCAGTTTGCCACTTCACTTAAGACCTATGCATGCTTGACTTTACATATTTCTTCTTCCACTTTTGTGTTTCCTTATTTATTTCTTGATCCATCGTCTGATGATGAAAGTTCAGATGGATCAAGAGAAGACTCACCAGCGTTGGGCCATTGCAACAGTATCCTAGACCATATACAAACTAGATGATCTTATTTTCTTCTTTTACTTATTTTATTGATCTTCTGATTCAGGTCCCGAAGAAAGAGAAACTGCTAACTGGAGCAATGACAAATCTAAGCCATGCTTTAGCTCAGCTAAAAGGAACTCTAATCTTAAGGGCAATAAACGTGTCGCGTTGAGTCCTACATTGTTTTTTTTCCAAAGGTATAATACTCATCTGTATGTCATTTTGTTGGCTTTTTATACTACATACATCCTCATTTGTTTTGTCCTGGAAACTGAGCAGAGATACATAAAATTGATTCCTTCCAGCAATTTTCAGAGACGGAGAAAGATGAAGGCTTGGGAAGGTCTCTTGTAGATATAACTGATGTTACGTTTCTACCTTGTAGCTTCTCTCCTGTCTTGATTTGATTACTCACAATGTCGCTGGGCTGTTGCATTGTTTGCTCTGCTCTTCAAAACTTTGAGAAAAAAACTGAAATCTGCAACTAAAAGGAAGTCATCAGAAGTTATAGCATCAGTCTCCGAGGAGATACATCTAGAGTTGGAGAATGTCAATTTCCGCCATCATCTGGAAGATTTCCATAGTAGTATTGAAGAACTTGAAGCAAACCATTAAGAGTTGAAAGGAACCATAAAGAAGCAAAGTATGTCCACTTTAATAATATTTGCTCTTTACTGTAAGGAATCTTAACATTGGAACTGCTATGAAACCTATCAAGGTTAGATTTTTTTTTGGCAAGAAACTTTTGATATTCCAGGAGGACAAATCTTGCCTAAACTCTCTTGTTTACGGGAACATCACACCAAAAACTCATGGCACATTTTGAAGGAGGCATCGAGACAAAGCTGGACAATGCAACAAAACGAATCACTTATGTCAACGAGGTAATTCTTGTTCTCTCTTTAAGAATCGCAAATTCTAAAATTAAATCAACATTTTCAAGTATTATCGTAAAATGGTGTCTTTTGCTTTTAATAGTCTGCAAGAGAAAAAATGGGGGCAGCTGAAGATGATTGTGGCAGAATGTTTAAGGATGGTGTGTTAGATTGAGACCCTACTCTCATAAAAGAAATCACACGTAAGAATATTGGAGGGAGCAAACAGAACCAAAACAAACTAATATCAACTATACGTTTCTATTTGTTTACATGTATTTTCATACATAATATCGGTATGGAAAGTAAAACCAAACTGAACAATTTGCTCAAACAAAGAAAATATTGGTAATATAATTCAGTAACCATCGAATCAAATCTGTAGCGATGGAAATATCAGAAAACAAATTTTAGTCAAAAAAAAAAAATATCACAAAACAACGAAGTAGTAGTAGCCCTGAAAGAAGGTGCGCGGGAGACAGAATAACACAGAATGGTATGAATCACGCGGCATCACGTGAAGTCCACGTGAAGGTGGCCATAAATCCATTTGTGGGCCCATTTAAATTGCTTTTTACTATGGGACCATTCCTTAAGATCATCTCCATCAATGATACTCTGTGAATCTCTCATTTTTTCATTACTTTAATATTTTTTTTTTCTCGTTTGACTTTTATATTAAAAAAAAAATTTATTCGGACCAATCGCAGACCACCACGTATCGTGAGGCATGTGCTACAGTGACGAGACGGGTTCACTGCACTGAACTTCCAAGAGACAGATTTAAATTTTTGTAATATTTTAATTTTTTTTTTTCGAAAACCGTGTGAACCTTTCCTTTGAGTCTTCAATGGAAATGCTCTAATATGAGGCATGAATCCATGTCTTCATGGCGTGAATGTTCTTTCCAACTCACGTGGGCCTTCTTCTCTCTCGTAATAAGTCACACAACACATCATACTGTTAAAAATCATAAAGTGGAATTTTAAAGGAGTATTTAGTATTTACTGTTAACGTAATGTTTCCAATGATCCAATCGATTTAAAAATGTATATTTGCTAGGCCGAAATTTTTAAACCTCTTTACTATTATCCACTAGGTGATACCCGCGCCCTGCACGGAGTGAATATATTAAAAGAAATTATAAATTTTAATCTATAGATATTAAAAATGTAAAAGCAATAATGACTCTTTTAATTTATCTTTTGTTTCAAAAAGCGTATTTTTACTAACACGTTTCGAGAGGCCACAAGATAAAAAGCTACGGTTCGGTTGTTAGATTCGAACTCTCTTTTCATCACTTAAGATATATAGATTTGGTTAAATAAGCTCAATCCTAATATCTAAAAAGATTAGAAGCTGACTCGAGTGACTCAAATCTCAAAGAATTCGAACTGATGGATTGTAATTGGCAAATATCCTGTCAACAATTTTTTTGAATGAAAATATTCTATCAACAATTATATAAATTTACATATTAAAAATGATATTTGACTTCGAACTTAACCCGGAAAAAATTATATAAATTTTAAATTTAATATCTATCACCATTTATGTTAATTTCGTAATAAAAAAATTTCGTTGCAAAAGTTTAGTCCTTGAAAGAAATATAACATGTTATTCGTTTTTGAATGTATTTTACAATCACTCAAGATTGCGTTTAACATTTTTATATACGATATTTTTATTTTACAATATAATCAAGTAGGCCTATAATCAAGTTTATATTGTCAAAGGCACAATCATAAATTTCACATGTCCCATAAAGTACAAGAAAATATTAATCAAAATAAAAGTCACGTACCAAAATTTTATAGAAGACCATACTAATGGATTTTTTATATATTCTTCAGTCCCTAAAAATGTCATGTATCATTTATGAATCATAAAGAGTATGATATTTGACTTTAAACTTAAACGGAAAGAATTGTATAAATTTCCAAATTTAATGTTTTCAGCATTTATGTTAATTTCGTAATAAAAAAGTCTTACTGCAAAAATTAAGGAATTGGAAGAAATTTAGCATACAATAATTAGCATAATATTTCATATAAGTTAGCATACATTAAGTGTATTTGTAATGAATGAAGACATAAATGGCATTAATTCTTTATAATTTCAAAAATTCATGAACTGATCTAATCATTTTTCAATTAACATTTATAAAGATTTGTCAATTACAAAACATTGGTCCTTAAGTTAAAGGTATGCATGAACGTATTATGGACTTCCTTATGTACTATCAGTTAATAATTTTGTCTATTAACATTTACATTTTGTATTTGAAAACATATAAAACAAATGTTTTATAGGGTTTAAGGTAGTAGTGTCTATAGGGGTTAAGTTCATGGGGATGGTTTCTGACTAAATTAAAATTTTAACTCTTAAAATCAAGTTCTCATAAATGTTAATCGATCGGATAATTATTAGGAATTTGGATAGAAAGGAAATGTAGATTAATAAATAATAAATGTTAATTGATTATGCATAATTATTTAAAAAAATTATAGAAAGAAAATGTATCTTGTGATAATCAATTTATTAGCTCAGTCAACCTCTAATTGACGCATCATATAATAAAATGATCAATCACGGCGAACATTGAATTTTTTTTTCCAAACATTCAATGATTTTTTTCCTATTTTAGTCACAAAACTTATGACAAATTAAGTATAATTACTATTAAGAAAATCTTATTTATATCTGAATATATTCTCATAAATAACTTATATATATCATTATTCACTTTATAAAAGGTCCATTAATTTAAAATTCATCAGAAACCCAAATAAATATATATTTCTTATTTTTAAATTTATATATACAACTAAATTATACTTCTACATATTTACAATTAAATAAAATATTTTTTTTTATAAAATATTTTTTTTTAAATTATACTTTCCTATGTTAATTCAAAATCAATTTATATAGTTTAAATCCAATTTTCTAGTATATTATAACTATGAGCATTATATTTATCTAGATGATAACCTGTGAGCATTATATTATAACTATAACTTAACTGTAAGTATTATAACTATGAGCATTATATCGAATCTTCAGGCAAAATATTTTATCATAGTTTATAGTAAACATAAAATATAAATAAAATATAAATTATGTTAGTATCATCTATCACTTTAATATAATATTTTGTCATTGGATTACTTATCCACATGGGTGTAGTAGAAATTATGGATTACAATATTGTATCATAAAAATTATTAAAATTATGATAAACATAAAATATAAATAAAGTATAAATTATGTTAGTATCACGTAAATATAATACTTTGTCTCATCCTTTGGTTATAACAAACATAAAATATAATAAACATAAAAATATGAGGCATATAAAATGTAGTTTATATGAGGCATATAAAATGTAGTATTACTTTGCTTATTATTATAGTTTAGCGATGTAGTATTACCAAGTCTACCAATATGAGGTATATAAAATATAGTTGTCGAATTATAAAATCATGATCAACGTATTTTTGGAAAATATGAGTGCACATTTCGTAGATATAAATAACATGCATTAAATATGAGGCATATAACATTTGTCCATTAGAGTGGCATGAAAGGTAAATATTTTAAGTAAGGATGGGCTTTTGAAAAAATTGTGTAAGGTGAAGTGTGGAGTTGCCACATAGGAAATGACACACATGTAATAAACATATGAACAAAAGATTTATTTTGAAAGTGATCTCCTCAAATAATAGAAAGGGGATTGTCATAATTAAGGATGTCAAACAAATTTATCCGTCCTCTTCCGTCCCGCAGCGGGTTCGTCCTGCCCCATAACATAAACAATCAATATTAGAAAAAATGAAGAACCATAACACAAACAATAGCTTACTTTTGCTACATGATCAGCACATTGATGTAATGAGGGAACGAAAGAAGATGAGAGAACCATGAGTTATGTGTTATGAACTATCATTTATGTCATGAGCCAAACGTTAAGATCAGACTAACTACTCACCACTAGATAACCTATTCACGTTTGTCTATGACACAAAAGGTCCATAACACAAATGATAGCTTAGTTTCGTTAGTTTTTTTATCATAGTTTAATATGGTTCATGTTGTCTTAACCAAATTTAATTTAAAAATAACAACAGTTCATAGTACTGTATAATTTAGCAAAAAAAAAAAACCGTGTTCATAGTACTGAAAACAAATTAAAAGGCAAGAAATCCAAAACTGTAATAAAGCAAAATACCAATTCATAGTACTGGAAAAAAAATCAAGCAACTTAAACATGAAAACAGTACCAGTTCCTTGGACTGGGTATTCTCTGGTTGAGAACGGTATCAATTCCTCGTATATCTTGACTGTTAAGCAGACCGCGCCGGTTAAGTTTGTGTAAGGAAAGTTTAGTGAGTCGGGATAGAAACGAGTTACGCTAAATCAAAAATGTAATTGATTCCAAAATCATGGTTCGGGTTCTTCATATTTTAATAAATATAGTATATTTATTTTAATAAAAGAATCACTGAAGCTCAAATCGTCATCATCAGAGCTTGAATCGTAATCCGGAGCTGGAATCGTCATTGCCGTAGCTCCCTTCATTTCCTCGGGAAAAGTCACACGAATCACATTTTTCTTATTCGATCTCTCACATTTTTAAGGTAAAACATGAAATGAAAAAAAAAACGTGGGTCCTTGTAATCCCGCTTGACCCGCTTTGTCCCATCCCGCAAAAGGTCCAGTCCCGCAACAATCCATTCCGCGAGGCCCACAAATTTGTAGGCTTAAAAAAACCCGGCCCAATCCCATCCTGCGACAGTTCTTTACGGGCCAGGTCCATGATTGCCATCTCTAATCATAATGTTTCCGATAAAAAATGTTTCCGATCGGTATAACCTGTAATGTTACCTGTTGGGACGGTTTAGTTATACCAACATAAGAATATAGAACCAAAAGTTAGCAAAAAAAAACATAAGAATATAGAAAATGCTTATTAATTAGTTCTGATTTTCTGTTGGACGATTTTTCTTTTCTCCTTTTTTTTTTGAACTTCAGCTTTCATTTTTCTTCTCTTTGTCTTTGCATATAACTGCTTCATGTAAACTAGGAATAGAATAAACTTGATATTGGTCCTCAGTCTCTAGATTAACAGAAATAAAATGCAAACATAATTAAAAAATTAGTGGCATCCTGAAACGCACCGCTTTGAAACTTCTCTACAGACGACAAGAAAGACGATTTCGCTTCCTCCGGACCGGTGTTGAGTGCGCGCGTTAGAGCGTTGCTTGAGTGTCCGGCTCCGGCGGGTCCCCCCTTCCTCTCTTCTTCCTCGTTTTCTTTTGCCTCTCTCTTGTCCATGTCGGTCTCTCCGCCTTGCTAGAGCTTCTGAGTTGGTGAGATCTGTCCGACGGTCGACCAAGCGCGAGGTTCGTCTATCGGGTTAGATCTGTGCTCTTTTTGGTTGTTCCGGCACGGTAGTAGCAGCGGTGGCTCGTGAGTGGTCGGCGTTTAGAGTTGGGACTAGATCTATTTTCTCGCTCAGATCTGGTTCGTTTATCATCGTCGTTTGGCTAGGTTGTCCAGTTTGGTTTCTACTCTGGTCGCGGTGGTCCCTGCTGTGCTTCAGTTATGGAAATCGATCTTCTCTCGGGTCTAGGTGTGGCTCCTGTTTTGGTGTCGGAGCGGACTGCCCTTCTTCTCGATTGTTAGGTGAGTCTGGTTTCTTTTGAGCCGGAGATGAGGTTTGAGCCAGGCTGTGCAGGCGGAGATTGCACCTGGTTTCTGTCCAGCCTCTCGTCGTGGTTCCAGGAGAGTTATATCCATTGCTTAGCGGTGGATTCCGGCGGTCGTCCATGTCTTTCGGAGACTGTCTTGTTTCCGACATCATCTTGGGCCTCTTAGTCACGGCTGCTTATCCTTTCTCTCTCGGGTTTAAGTGGCCGCTTATTTCTCCGAGTTATTGGTCTCATTGCGCTTCTTCATTTCTCTGCTTCCGTCGACACCGGCAATAGATTTTCTCAGCTTGGTTTTGGTTTCCGGTTCTCGGCGACCACAAGTGTGGAGGTGGCTCTCGGGGAGTCATTGGTCACCTCCGTGTCGTCGCTTGATCTTAGACCACATCCCAGCGCCGTTACAGAACTCTTGCTCTAGTGTGGTGGTGGTCTTGATTTTCCTTGCAGGTTTCATGAGGCTCAAAGGATTGGTGGTGGCTGTGATATCAATCCGCCTTTGTTCGGTTTATGGCATCTTGGAAGTGTGTACCTGTTGGGCTCTCGAGTACTCTCTCGGTAAGGTTCTTGGTTCTCCACTTCTTAGTTCGTCAGGTGCGTCACTGACAGTGATGGTAACAATGTCTCGAAGCGTTCATTGGAAGCTAGCTACTCTGGAGACGACAAAGGAAATTCCGACATCCGAAGAAATGAGGAGAACCTCACCTTCCTAAGACCATCGTTAATGGTTGAGAATAGTAACCGATTCTTAAGGATTTCGAAAATCGGACTAGTGGAACGTGCCGGATTTAGTGGGTGGACGAAACTAGAATGTAATAGATTGATTTATGAGCTTTTGTTCAAATAGAGCTTGTAACCGAATCTGATTTTCCTTTTTGGATTGATTTAATATATTTATTTTAAAAAAAATTAGTGGCATTATTGTTGGAGCATCGTGGAAGCGATTTTGTGGTCCGGTTATATATTTGCATGGTCCACCGTTATATGCCATGAAAAAGTATCGTATATTTGCAAATCATAACTTTTTAAAATGAGAAATACATTAAAAAGAATGTATTTTAGTGATTATGATTTATTTAGGAGATTGAGATAAGGTTAGGATGTAGAGCAATTTAATCTTTTTATTAACTAATAAACAGTATTTTGAAATTTTAATATATTTTTACAATAAAAATTAAAAAATATTGACGAGTTTGTCCCTTTTAAAATGAAAGTGTAGTGTGTCTTCTTTTCTCTTTTTTTTTTTTTGAAAATTGAGAAGTGTGATTTGTTTCTTGAAATTTTAATCATAGGAAAACCTTTAATTAATTAAAAATCTAAAATTATAATAAAAACTAAGTAAGAATTTAATAATTCAAATTATAAATTATCACTCTAAACAAACTATGCAAGGAAATGAACTAGATTCATTTTAAAATCCACACTATATATATTACAGTTCGATATTGCTTTATAAATTACATATTTTTGAATCAGAATCGAATACAGTTTTTAATTAATGTATAAATTTGTTCTCTACATAGAAGTTGACCATGGTTATAAAAAAAATTCTTAAATAAATTATCTAAAGCAAGATTGAATATTATCTTATCATTTGGATGGTGACATATAACATTTTGTAGATTTGGCTTTATCGATACTATTAAAAAAGAAGCAATCTTGAAAAATCGACTTATGCAAGTTGTTTGGACCCTTTCATTTTTAGTTCTACCTATTAAATACAACCAAATATTATAACTAACTAACCTTTATTATAGCAACCAAATTATATCCTATAATATGTTAATAAATTCATTTTTGTTTGTTGCCTTTTAAATCAATTCCATTATTACTATGTTAACATATTGGGCCTTAATTAAACTATCTATAAATCACTGCTTATACCCTGCGTACAAGAAAATACACACTGACAAACTATATACAGTATAACCAATTAGCCTGTTTCAAAAATAAAAACAATTAAACTAAAAGGACCCTATCTAAAAAATCGTATAGCTTAATCGTGATAGTTATAAATATGAAAAATATAATAATCTAAACATTACGACTTCAAATTTTTAGTGGTTATGGACCATGCAATAAGAACTATATATGACCGGAGTATTTACAAACCCTAACCCATGTTTCTTATACTATAAAACCGTCTTAAATTTGCAAACATCGATGAGTAAACCAACCTTATAACAGACCTTAGCATTCATAGATATCATTTTTCAATTTCGGATAAAAATATTTAGGTACTTCGATTTTTTGAGTATTTCAGTTTATAAATTATATTCTTAGGTTATTTTTTATTTTAAATTAAATATAATTAATATTTGTAGGTATATAATTTTATTTTAAAAATTCATGTAGTCATTCATTTTCCGGTTTGATTATGGGTAAGTTTTTGGTTTTCTGGTTCTAGAGATAATTAATGATCTATTTGGTTATTTATGAAACTCGGTTTGGTTTTAGTTTAGGTTTTCCGATTTTTTGTTTCCGGATAAATATGTTCATAACTATACAATATCTTATGTAAAAATTCATATAAAATGAATTCTTTTAATACCGAAAAATAAATCCGCGCTTTCGAAGCGCGGATCAAAATCTAGTTTTTCTAATTATTTTTGAAGCAGAGAAAAATTGGGCGGTGGAGAAGAGAAGTTGGCCATAACTCACAAGGTTGTCTCTCTCGGAGTCTTCTTTTGTATATTTCATTATCGCCCCGACATTTTTGTCTTCTCCCATACTATACGAGGTCGAGGAAACGGAACTAGATGCACTCCACATTTATAGCCTTATAAAGTTATAGTATGATAAATCTTCTTAGACACTAATTCCAATAATATTACTAAAAAACTGAAAATAAGTGAAAGTGATATTCATTAATTAACTAAAATGTCCGGTAAAAATTCCAAACTCTTATTATTATGATTTTTTTATAATTATAAAGAATGTGAAATCTCATGTAACAAGCAGAACAAATGTACCTTCACTTTACACCATAATTTCGGTAAATAAAAAATTTAATAGTCGAACTCAATGATTAAATAACGACAACACTACTATTTTTAGTAACAAAAATGAATTCTTCTTTTTTGTAACATTGAATGCTTCTTTTTTTTTGTAATACTGAAGCTTTTTTATTTATCAAAATTACAGTTTACAAAAAGGTTGCAAGTACGGACTGGAGCATACCTCTTCATGAACCACAAGAAAAAAGACCAACGTGTGAATTCCCAATCTATCCCATTCTACGATTCATAATTCTGGAAACAAACTTTCTTCAGTTTGCTTCAATGGGAAAAACTCCATATGCATCATTATCCCAACCAAACGTAATTTCCCCATCATCGAGCTTCAAACCAAAGTAAGTTCTTATGTTCCATCTACAATTCTTTTCATATCCATATCACACGTATATATGTAAATGCACATAGTGAAGTGATGTTTTAATAGACATGACTCCCTTTTTGTAGATTAAGCGATCAAGATTATATGGAACTGGTTTGTGAAAATGGCCAGATTTTTGCAAAGAGTCGAAGACCTAACAACAACGGTTATTTTCAGAATCAACGTACCCAGTCTCTCTTGGATTTTTATGAGACCGAGTATGATGAGGATTTCAAGAAAAACATCAAGAATCTTGGAGACTCCCAAGTTGTTCCTGGGAGGGAGCCTCAGCACCCACAACAAGATGAAGAAACGGATGAACAAACGAATGATAACAATAATAATAAGAAGAAGAAGATTAAGCCATCCAAGAACGAATTTGAGAGAAATGTCTGGTAAAGGAACACACGTTCTGAGTCATCAAAATTAATGAATGATTCTTTGAAAGGTTTAAAGAATATTGAAGTTACCACAGCCCCTCCTGATGAGCAATCTGTAGCTGTTGGAAGATCCACGGAATTGTATATTGTGTCTTCATCTAGAGGAACTTCAAAAGATCTAAATTGTTGTTCTTTAAAAAAGAGAAAGTATGGTGACATGGAAGAAGAAGAATCAACTTATTTACGTAATGTAAGATTTAATTTGATATCTAGTTAGATTAATTCTGGTGTTAATTCTTTCACACATGGTGGATCGTTATTTATTCTTATCTTTCTTGCTATGCAGTCGGATAATGGATCAGATGATGCGAGGATACGAGTTACTGCGACAACAAGAAAGACTGTGGCTAAGAGAAAACGAAGCACAGAAAGCCATAAGTTATCCGAAAGAGTGAGTTTATAACTTCATAGACACTCTCATCACATTAAATTTCACCTTAACAAAAATTTAAAAATGTATGAATGAAAATGGAATCTAACTAATGGCAGCGATTCGTGAAACAGAAGCGAAGAAACGAGATCAGCAAGAAAATGCGTGCTTTGCAGGATCTACTACCTAACGTTTACAAGGTTTAAATCACATGAAAGAGTAATTCAGAGAGTTAATCTCTTTGTGGAGATTTCTGAATATGTTTAATTGTTTATAGGATGACAAGGTATCATTGCTGGATGAGGCTATCAAATACATGAGGACCCTTCAACTTCAAGTTCAGGTACTCAAAATAATACATTAATTTCAGTGAAAAACCATGGACTTTTATCTACACAAAACAACTGAGAATTATTATTATGACTTACGTGTTAATTGTTTATTAATTAATTATCATTGACATTTATGTAATATTATGCTGATATGATTAAAGCTTAGGTCCAATCAAATGTTTCTGTTTTAATAAAATATATATTCTTATAAAATATTTAACTTTATATTCAAATATATTTTTAAATGAATGGGTTTCATATATATGAAAATAAAATAGACTAATCTGTTAATTAATTTACTTTATATTAAATATTGTAGTAGTTCAACCTGCAAACAGTTAGTTTTCATAATTTTTGAGTGTTTAAATTGTTTATATTGTTTGGACACAAGTTTGATTATTATATTGTTTAGACACAAGATTAATTATTATATTGTTTAGAAAAATGATTAGTAATATAATATTATTTACATAATTACCTTTAACGAGTTCTTTATTTTTATTAATTATCGATGACATTTATGTAATATTACATATGATCAAAGCTTAGGTCAAATGTAATGTTTTTTTAAAATAAGATAGAGTGTGAAGTGCTTTTCTTATCAAAAAATTTCGTTTACCAATTTACCTATAAGATGTAAAAATAATTCTCGATTAAATCACTAGAAGCTGGTTTCATCTTTAAAAATTAATGATGGTGAACAGTGAACACTAATGAATCAAAAGTTTAGTTATATATTTTACGGAACTTATTTACATATAGTATTCTTAACATGTTCTAATGATCGTTTATAGATGATGAGTATGGGAAATGGAATGATATCATCTACGAGTTCGATGTTGCCAATGGGTCATTACTCTCCCATGGGTCTAGGAATGCATATGGGCACAGCAACAACAACAACATCAGTACAACCATTTCTTCCTATGAATGTGCAAGGAACCGGTTGTTTTCCGTGGATTAACGATGCATCATCGCAGATGCTAAGAACCTTTCTTAATCACCCCACAGGACTAATCCCAAACTCTCCCATCTTTTCTCCACTGGAAAGTTGCTCTCAGCAATTCGTTGTGCCTTCTTGTTTTTCTGAGACTCATTCTACCTCCTTTACTCCATTTTCAAAGTTTGCATCGACATCAAACTTAGAAGATGCAATGCAACTCAGAGGAAGCAATGGTTATTGATTATCGCTCCACTGATCGTTCCAAATATAGCCTACTTTGTGTTGTTGTTTCTGGATTTATGGGCTTTGGGTCTTGGACTAATTGAAATTGAATCCGACTATTCCCAAATGTTCTATCGCAACTATTAAGTTATTACGTAATTTACGTGAATCATAGAATGCAACACTTGCAACACAAAACATTTGCATGGTAATGTAAACGAACTACATTATATGAAATACTAGAGTCGGCCCGCCCTACGGGCGGGATATTCTTTACTTGTGATCCATGTTATTATTTTTTGTATGATTTTGGGGTTTCTGTTTTAAGTTTTTATGTATAGAGAGATTATATGTGATAAGATATATTTAAAACTAAATAATTGTTTCTATATTAAAGAGCTATAGCGTTGATATGCTGCGAAGACTTCGAATGAACTTCATGTTGTTTCCTTTAACAAAAAATTTGATCCCATAGTCGGGTGGTTTGTAATATTTTGGGTTCAGAAGGATTATGAGTAATTTTT